>NW_019263806.1:0-14038 GCF_002742605.1 Olea europaea var. sylvestris | reverse complement strand
AAAATGGGAGACGAGAGATACAATTTTGAGACTAAATATCACATCCATATGCATAATTCCTCAAGACACATCAATTTGGGATTCTAAGATTGAATAACACACTTGACCGAGAGATAAATGATCAATCAAGGATGAATCGAAGATCTTCGTTGAGACATAAAAGTCAAAGAACAACAATTGCTTGGATTAATTTTTTTTATTCATTTGTTGAATTTAGCTATATTTGAATCCTTTTGTTATTTTGGTTTCAATAATATTCTTGGCTAAATCCCTTGTTCTTGGGATGAACGACGTAACTTAAATTGATATTTATATAATTCAACAAGCTTCATGTCAATTTGTTTAAGTATTAATTGCTTATTGCATGTTTAATTTACATTCAATTGGTGACTGCTTAATCACCAATTGAATGGTTTAAGGACAATATTGAGATTGAAAAAAGATATATTTGTCTACTCTGTCAATAAGTGACATGATTTCTGATAAGAGATTGAGAGATACTCTTATAACTTATCCATCATAATTGAATACTTTTAGATGTATATGGAATTTACATAAAAATATAATAAATTCGGACATGTAAATAGAGTTAGTTTTGCTCGAGAAATATTAATAACTAAAATTGGTTAATTCTATTGTTAATACTTATGAGAAGGGTCTGAATGAATGAATTTAGATTAGATGAATGTCAAATAGCTTAAATGAATTCAGAATTCCTAACCACTTAACTGTAAAAGTTCTTCACAAACTTGTTAAGCTTTCGTAGATTAGATTAATTTAGTATAATTGAGTTAAAAAATTAAAACTCTCGAATTTGATAATTGATTATTTAAATTGAAACTAGATTAGGATAAAATTAGTAGTAAATACTTAAATACATGTGTATACGATACTTGAACTCAAAATTTATTATTCTTATTTGTCACGATCTGTACACTTGCAAAATTGCGCGATCATTATTGATCATGCAAGAGTATTTTCTTATGAGACCGAGAATCTAAGAAAGTCCCTTCTATCTTCGCAATCCAACTAAAGTGCTAACACATGTACTTGACATTATGGTGGTTCTCCGATCTCCACTTTCAGGGACGGGAGTGTTTTGTCGTTGAGGTTTCCTTTTTCGTCACGGTAAGTTGATCATTTCTAGTGTTGATAGTTTAGTTTAAGCTTACTATAGATCAAACTCTTTCAATTTTATGTCGAACTTGTTACAATGGATCATTCTCACTCAATCCAAGTTTGAAATTGAATCCCAATAGGGACAGCACATCTCCCACAAGATTTGCGACTAAAATTGAATAAACTATTTTTATTGCTTAAGAAGGAATCCTTAATCCCCTGAAATGAGACCCACTTAATCATTTCATTGTCTCATAAGTACAATCCGCCATACAGTCAGGCAAAAGAAAAAAAAAATGCCTTATTCTTTATTTACTTTGCTTATTATTATTATTCATAACTACAGATGTATTTTTATTTTACTAATTATAATATTACCAACAAACAATAATTTTCAACCTTTATTTTCGATGGGACTTTTGTCTTTTGTACTTAATTGTTATATTTTTATTATTTTTCTATTGACGAAATCTTGCCATTGAATTTAATTTGTTATGTAACATTTAATATTAATAATTGATAATGTTACTGTAATCTTAACCTATTATTTAATAATCGACATAAATTTTAAAATAAATTTTATTTTATCTTCAAAATCATTTTTCCGGACATTTTGGAGATTTATATCACAATTCGATCGGATCTTATTTATTGGAGATGCTTAATGTCACCAGACCTGCTCTATTTCCCTCATGAAAGATATAGCAGCTGGATTCACACAACAATGATTATATGTCAAGCAATACAGCAACATTATGTCATGAAATATTTGCGGATTTTGTAGAATAAAAAACACAAAAATCATATAAAAGCCCAAATAATAAAAATCGGAAATATGTAAAAGAAAAAAAAAATGAGAAAATAGAGTGAACAAAGTTAATTTGCAAAAATCCATTCAAAAATCATGCAAATCGTATAAACAAATGAATAGTATAAAATATAATAGAGATGTAATAGAGTGAGCAAAATTAATTTGCAAAAATCCATTCAAAAAATCATGCAAATCGTATAAACAAATGAATAGTATAAAATATAATTGATATGTATGATGGATGGGTAACATTGTGTAAAAACAAGCAATCGGTAATCTTTTATTTTTGAATGATCAAGTAATAACCAAATGTAAAGGTTGGTGATGATTACTCACTTCATTAACTTTCAAGTTTTAACACTGTCTATTGCCTTCCGTCCGTCACACGAATTTATTTATTTATTTAATTTTCAGTTGGACGAACTGAATTGATATGAATGATGAGTGGATGGGTAACACTGTGTAAAAGTGAATGAACGACCAATAATCTTTTTATTTTATAGTAAGCAAGTAGTAACTAAAGTTGAAAGTTGATGATTAACCATTTATAACCCAATGGTAATTGAACTTTTGAGGAAATTTCAATACGATCATAGTAATTGTCTTACAAGAGTAAGTTTATAATAGTACACTAATGATCACTCAATTGAAACATTAACACAAGATTTGCTAAGTAAATGTTACATAAGAGTTTCTTACTCCCGACAAATATTATAACAAAAGGCAAGAAACTCTGCCCTCAGTTGCAGATAATTACAAGAAGATACAAGACAATTGCGATCAACATAAATACTACAAATTAATAATTTCACTCAACTCTCTTCAGTTTCTTTTCAAGCATTTCCCACTCATTTCTAAGCAAACCATCTGGTAACTCATTTGTTCGAGGTGGCATTGGAGGTTCAATCTAAAAAAAAAAAGGATTAAAAGCGTTAGGTTCCTAAAAAATTAAGCAAAATAAATAAAATTAAGCTGCACTGACAGCCATACTTTTGATCTCTACAATTATATGCGCAATAGTTGTATGAGTTTTGTGACTTTTTTTATCGTTGTGAAATGGAAAATAAATTAGACATAGTATCAATTATCGTCGAATCTGATAAATGATAGAAATATATTGCTCTGCTTTACGTGATCTTTAACTATTCACAAATTCATTAATACATTTTTATATGTTCGCATCCATCATAAAAATATAGTCGCATCACATTTAAAAATAGGTTTAATTTTACTTGAGAGAGATTGTTAAACAAATTAAGAATATTGGTCTTCATAATTGAATCGTATTGTTAAATTTATAAAGTTCAGGGTCAAAGGGGATTAGGGGATTTGGAATCCTAGTGTGCCTTTCATCAGGATATTTTTATAGAACTTACATTTAGTTACAACCTTGCATTGGTTTTAGTTAAACTAGGTCCTGCATTTAGAATTATGTTATTTAGTTTATAGGAAAAACAACAAATTTCAATAATTTCAGTTAAGACTAAGTTAATTCAAATTTAAACTATTAAAATATCTGTAAGAATGATACTTAGACTCAAAAACTCTATTTTACTACTTGTTAAAGAACCGTATGCTTGCAATATTTTTTGTCGAAGAATAATTTCATCAACAAATTTTTGGTGCCATTGCCTGGAATTGTTACTTCAGTTTGGGTTCGATTTCTTTTTACACTAATTCAGACTTCTATCTGTATTCTTGTATTTTTTTTCCACTATATTTTAGTTTGTTTTTCTTTTTCTTTTCGTTTCTAGGATATAAAAAGTCCAAAAATAGTAGAATAATAGATGGTTGTGGTTAAATTCAACAAAAAGCTTGTATATGATTTCATCATAAAACAAAAACAATTGTCGTCTAAAGAAATTGATGAGGGGGATATGCTTGTGAGCGATTTCATTATACGACAGCGACTATGAGATATAAAAGTAGAATATGAGCTTGATGAAACTATTTTGAGTGAGTTGCCTGTTGCATTATTTCTATCACCACAATTTGACATGGGTGATTCGCCTATGGGATTTTTTCTTCCACCGTTTATTAATGGACATCAATTAAGAAAATCATATCAACTGGACATCCAATGAATATACGAGAGGCGGAGACTTTCCATGAACATGATATTGTTTCTTTGCCAAAAGTTATGGCTACGAACATTGAACTTGATAAAACTTCAATTAAATAAGAGGAGCATGAAAAGGCCGAAAAGTTAATCATAATGGACCAAAAAGAATTAGTAACATTCAAAGAAGATGAAATTAGCATGCAATCCCTCAACTTCTTTGTTTGCTCAAAAATTGAGTTCGTGATTAAACCTTATGAAGAGATATATAAAAGTGCACAAAAAATCTGTCTTCAATTTTGTCTCACAAGTAGATGAATCGTAAACAAGTAATATAATGATGAGCAAAATGTTACACTTATTAGGACGGATTATTTGCCTATTTTACTTTAATTAAAACTAGTCTTAATCAAGGAAAAAAATTAATTATTGATTTTAGTTTTAACTATATCTACGAAGATAAGTAATTAAAAATAAACAAACAAATTCTTGGAATTAACCAAATCTCAAAAGGCACTAGGATTGCGAGTTAACCATTGTTAACCTACTTTAAAAATCCTCCATTACTCCTTAATAGTCAATTTTTGCATAGTGCGAAAATCAATGATCCAATCAATCAATCGTATGCTTGTTGGGATCGACGGGTTGTAAAAAATGAAGTTAATTACGCGATATGAAGTTAATATGGATTGTAATAATATAAAAATATATATATCAAGGTATAAAGTAAAGAGAAAAAGGAATTAATGCAGAGGCAAGATGTAATATTAATTGAAAATATGGAGAGAATATAATGCCACAGCAATATTGGCTTATTCTAAACTGAAAGAGGATACCTATATTTATAGTACACGAGTCAAACCTTAAAACTATGCAAAATATGGAAATTAAAAAAAAAACCCACGTAAAAGAAAAAAAAGGGAAAAACTTGTCCGCAATTACCATACACGGCACACACACATATTCTTTCTTTCTTCAATTGGCTCCAATAAGATTTTTTTCCAAAACTAAGACACACACAATCTTCCAAATCTTGACCAAATTTTGAGGCAATAATTAACAATCTCTACATTGACTCGAAATTTCGGTGCAATGAACGAAACTCCTAGATTTCAAATCCGTTTGCAACGAAATAGCTAAAATCCTCAACACAGTAACCAAAACTCTCTATCACTAAACCATCTTCTTCTGCAAGGCATCCACACACGACACCTGAACCCAACTTTCGAGTTCCCAAAATTCTACCAAGGAATTACAGTTGATCAAATAGGGTCGAAGCACACCCTGTAGCAGAAACCAAACCAAGTGCTTGATCAGAAGGCCCCTTGTCATAACTGTCACCTTCAACGATCCTAAAAGCATCACTGACATCAACAATACCACGGTACCTACGCTCCATGAGTCCACCCTTGACATTTGAATACAGTCCATTCGCTGAAATTGGTGGCAAAGCAGAATCACCAACGCTCTCTCTAGCAGTGTTCAGAACTGACCCAGAGCCCAACACAAGAGATACTGTACCAAACTGAATATCCACCACGGTACTAAACTTGTCCCGATGTCTTAAAATTGGTTCTGCGCTTCCCTACAATATGTACAACTGAGATCTCTTTCGTCCCTCCAATATAATCCAGACACCCTTTCGAACTTTCAAGACTCCACTTCCACCAGAAAATTTAACCCTTTTATATCCAAGGTACTCAGTGATATGAGATTCTTTGTCAAGTTTGGAACATGGCGAACCTGATCAAGTGTCCTCACTATCACATCTTGTAGCCTCAATTTGACCCGATCGATTCCTGTAACCCGGCAAGATCGGTTGTTTTCCATGACAACTCCACCTTGCTTTATAGCCTCATATGTCTGGAATAACGCCCTATTGGGACACATATGATGCGAACATACAGAATCCAGAATCCACTCATCAGGTTTGGATTTCCTGTCAGATACAGCCAACATCACATCTCCATCATCACAAAAATTCTCAGCAATATTAGTCTCGTTCGAATTACCTGATTGCCCTGCATGATTTGCATGTAAATTACCTTTACCCTACAACTTGTCGCAATCTTTCTTGATGTGTCCTTTCTTCTTGCAGTAATAACAATACACATTGCTGTACCTCACCTTCGATCTACCCTTCTGTCGATCACCTTGAGTAACAAGAGCATTCCCACCCCTAGATATAGGATCTCCAACCAACAGCTCCATCCTCTCCTTTGAGAACAGGGCTTCATATACGTCCTCAGTGGTAAGAGTGTCACGACTATACAGAGTAGTATCACGAAACGATAAAAAAGTACTGGGTAGCGAATGCAACAAGATCAAGGCCAGACCTTCTTCATCATATTTTACCTCCATCGTCTCCAGATCTGCAACAATCTCCTTGAATACAGTAAGGTGGTCTAGTATATTATTGGACAAATGATGATGAATTAATGATGTAGCCTTCCTATCCTTCCATTGCTTTTCTTCCATAAGCTAATTTGTTGGCATCTTCTCAAAGCCCACTAAAGCATTGTCAAGTTCCATCTGCATCAACACAGCCCTCATCTTTATTTGCCGCAGCGAAAATCTTATATTGCGATCCAGCAGCGGAATATCATACTTTATCGAAGTCATCTCTGAAAACCTAAATCAAATCACGAAGAACTTGCAACCTTGCTCTGATACCACTTGTTGGGATCGACGGATTGTAAAGAATGATGTTAATGACGCAATATGAAGTTAATATGGATTGTAACAATATAAAAATATATATCAAGGTATAAAGTAAAGAAAAAAAAGAATTAAAGTAGAGACAAGATGTATTATTAATTGACAATATGGAGAGAATACAACGTCACAGAAATATTGGCTTATTCTAAACTGATAGAGGAGACTTATATTTATAGTACACGAGTCAAACCTTAAAACTAGGCAAAAGATGGAAATTAAAAAAAACCCACGTAAAAGACAAAAAAGGGAAAAACGTGTCTGCATTTACCATGCACATCACACACACATATTCTTTTCTTTCTTCAATTGGCTCCAATAAGATTTCTTTCCAAAACTAAGACACACGCGATCTTCCAAATCTTGACCAAATTTTGAGGCAATAATTAACAATGCTTCTATGAAAATTAATTATCTCTAATAAAATTGCTAACATTCATCGTCTTTTCAAAGACGACATGGCGATTTCATAAAACGTAATGATATCTATATCTACTGTAGAATCATACATTGTTTATTATCATGTGTTAATTGTACATAAACTCTCAAATCCATTCTAAATCAAACACATGTTCTCATGGTGTTAATCCTCAAAATGGAATAGGAGAATAACGAACAATCAACCTCAAAAATCAGAACTAAATAAAAACGAGCATCTATTTAATTAAAGAGCCTACAAAGTTTCATCTTTAATCCTAGCCGCAAAGGGTTTAGCTTTCTTGGTACCTGAACTCACCACTACCTCGGACCCACCACAAATTGAGGAGAGCTGATAAAAAATATTGACTACTTTAAAGAGGATTGCTTAGAAGTTTAACCATTGAGCTCCGCCAAGTGTCGTCGTCATCTAGGAATATCATTATTGCTATCATGAACAAATGTCTCCCAATGGTGTCATCACCACCTGGACCATCGCAAGTACCCTTCCACTTATAATACATGAGTCTTTGGCTTTATTTCTCTCTAACTGCAAATACCACATAATAAGAATTGTTTTCACATTTAGATTGAAAGTGACTCCAGACCGTCTTAGCATTGATACCATTAAGTAGCACATGGTCAACAGTTTCAATGTCCTCACAACAATGGCATTTGAATGCCAAATTTATGTTTAATCTTATTTGAGTTACTCCATCAACGACTACAACAATTCATGCCACACTTTCCAGTTGAAAAATGTAACATTGAGAGGGATGGAGTTTTAATATGTTCTTATAAGATGAATATATTCTCCTTTGTCTAATGACATCCCAAGAAGATGTTAGAGTGAAAAAACAATCATTAAGAGTTGCCAAAACATTGTGTCACGACTATCATTGATTGAGATGAGTCATATTTTATGAACTATGATGTTTTTATTTTCTAAAATGTAAAATATGAGGACATGACTAAATAGAGTTTCAATTTCAGGCACGAGTTTCAGGATACGTCATTTACCCTTTAATTTTGAATTTCCAAAAAATTCAAATGTAAAAAGTTAAATAATAATTAAGTAGTAAATTGTTAAAAGATAGAACATGTCACTTAAAATCAACTAGAAATTTATACTGAATGTTGAAAACACCAAAAACAACATAAATATATACATGACAAAAGCACAAAATTAAAATTAAAGTTAGGAATGATATAATTAATTATAGTTGCCATTCCCACTTGAAAATTGAAGGATATTTCAGACACGAGTATGTGGATACATCTTTTACCCTTTAATTTTGAATTTTCGAAAAATTCACATGTAACAAGTTAAACAATAATTAAGTAGTAAATCGTTAAAAGATAGAACATGTAACTTAAAACCAACTAGAAATTTATACTAAATGTTGAAGACACCAAAAACAGCATAAATATACATGACAAAAGCACAAAATTAAAATTAAAGTTAGGAATGATATAATTAATTACAGTTGCCATACCCACTTAAAAATTGAAGGAACCGCCTCATATTTCATAGTCATACCCATATCGTGTTGTGTTGACAAGGGTATGTCGGCCGGAATGCCAAGTCTGAGCATCACAGCTTCTAAATGTGAAGTCATATAACGGAAATTAATGTATCAATATCTCATTCACTTCTCGAGTAAATGTTTTACAACATTTTGTGAATATTGTTGTAGTTGCAGGTCATGAAGTATTGTTTTTATTCATCCAATTGTCGAACCAAAAGAATATAACTCCCTGTCCCAACCTCCATAAAACATGTGCTCCAGCCTCCCGCCTAATAGATAACATTATTTTCACTACAACAAAAGTAGCATTTTATGGAATTCATTTACAGCACGCTTTAAATGTGTGTCATAACATCTAATTATTTGAAGTGTCTATGACACGATTAATTTGTAAGCCAATTAATGGAAGTATATGTCTCTGCTTTCTTGAGTGCCTTAGGTATGTGAGCACATGATTAATTTGTAAGCCAATTACAATTTTATTATATGCAGTTTTCGTCTGTTGGTAAAATTAGTTGATCATTACTTGAGAAGAATGTGGTTTAAGGAAATATATGGTTATGTTTCCATAGCTTTGTAACTGATCCTAACTATTATGGTATGCGCGGTGCCAATTTGGGCGACGGTGTTGGATGATTTTGTGAATTGGATTTGAATCTTGTTAATATGTGAGTGGTTGATGGTGGAGGTGGTTGTTTGTGGTTGAAGATCTAATAGTGCTAGTGGTTGTAATTTTTTTTAGTAGTTGATTGGATCTAGTGATGGCGGCTTTTGTTGGTGGTGGTGTTGGTGTTGTTGTGGTAATAACGGTGGTAGCAAGATGAGGATGATCACAAGTGGCCGCAGTGGCAGTGACGGTGGTATGTGACACACTATTAGGTGTATGTGATCAATTATTTGATTATCTGTGACCAAATATTCAATTGTGACCTAAATATTTGATAATGTGATTGAAAAATAATATGTAACCAACTAATTTGAAAATTTGTAATCGATAAATAAATTGTGACCTATAATGTTTTTGATTTGTAACTGATGAAATAATTTGTGGCAAATTAATTTGATAATATGTGAAATTGTGACCTATAAGTACACATTTGTGACTATGAATTTTATAATTGTGACCTTAATATATTTAATTAATTAAACATTTTTAATTAATAAATTAATACTTGATTTTTGAATTTTGAAATTTAAAACCTGAAAATTGAATTGTACATAATTAATACATGTCTTGTGGATTTTTCCCTAAATGTATAGGCTTGAACCACTATACTCAAGGCATCATATCATAGCTATTGTCTGCTTTAAGAGCATATATGCATCTTACCCTTTCACAAATTTCTTTCTTGTCTTTAAGATTCAAACTCAAGACATCTGCCTTATGAGAGATATAGTTGAATCTAGGTACCAATTGAACAACTTAAGCATCTCATAAGGTATATGTCTTGAATTCGAATCCATGGGATGCAAAAGAAATCCGTAAGAGGTAAAATGAGAGGAGACTCTTCCAAAGCAAACAATTTGTATGGTATAATATTTTGGACACAAAGGCTCGAGTTATTAATAAAAATGCGCATTTATTTGAAACATTCAATCCTCTATCACTTTTCAAGCATAGCAAACATAGAAAATCTCTTGAAGGAAAAATTGCACCCTTTTAGTAGATTGCGTAAAGCAAGAATCGTCAATAGTTTATAAAGGATTTCAAATTCGTTTATGAAGTCTGGAAAATACCTATATAAGGGGCAACCTCTTCAATGGTCAAACATCCGAAAATCCTCTAGTTTTTAATACTTTGTTACTTTTGAGATTTCCGTTGTAATTACATTTCGTGATCAAAGTTAGAAGAGATTGTGCTACTTTGTGTTCTTTAATTATCAAATCAGTAGCAATATTGTAAGTTCAAACATTTTTTGTAAGATACTATTCACAAGTTATTGTTCAAACGTCACTGTTCATTTTATCATTCAAAATTATTATGTGTTATGCCGTATTTGACCATTGCTATTGGAAAACTTTACTAGAACAATTGTAAACTAAGAACGCCTAGATGGTTAAGATTCATGAATTATTCCCGATTTTTTTTTTTTTATACATTTTTGATTTTGCAATTGATATTTTGATGCATTAGGTATACATGCATCATTATTTGTTTACAAGTTTTTTTTTTTTACGTTTTGGACACTTGAACCAATATCTCTCCCATCTCTCTTTGCTTGATAATGGTACTCGAAATATGTCCGATAGGAGGAGGTGTATCGAAACTAATTGGGGAATTATTCGAAGATCGCAAATTTTAAGAATTGGACTCTCTTTTCTTTTTATTGAGCACAATTGATATGAACTTTCATATTTGAAGTTTCAAAAGAATTTAATATACACCTGTCATTTGAAAAGTTCTAAACAATTTGACCATCTTTCATTTTCTCTTCAACTTATCACACTTTTAAGAAATTTCCTCTTTGAGATATCGACCATTAAAATTAAAAACTGGACCATTCAGCTCAATAATTTAATCTTGTTCTAGAGTGCACGAATCTTCTTTCAAGCTTCTTTTTCGCTAACCTAACTTTGCTGCCAAAACAAAATTTTGTATATTTTGTCTTCAACGTGCCAATCATTTTCAGATGCCAAAAAACCCCTCTAAAGTTAATGTTTAATTCAGAAAAAGTCAAACACCTTACCTTCTGTGTTGGTAAAAATTAAAATTCAGATTTTAACTTAAATCAAAGTCAGCAAATAATTTTAACTACATATTTTTTGGACCCATCAGTATTGTAAAAACCAACCCGGCCCGGTCGGTTCAACCGGATAAATAGGGAACCGGGACCAAAATCGGGTCGGTTAGGCCTTGAGAACCTTAAATTTAAAAACCGCCAGTAAAACCGGTGACCCACACAGGTTTTATAAAAACTTTGACCCGCACTTGGTTTTCACGATTTTTCTGGTTCAAAATTAATGAATTTTAAAACAATTAAAACCCTTGGTTTTTAATATTTTCAGACTTTCAAATTTCTCCTCATAGATTCAAAATTAATGAATTTTCAGACTTTCAAACTTATCCTATTTAACCCGTGAGAGTTGACATTGTTAATTACGTAATTTTATGAACTAATTTTACATTACGTAATTGGATTGAGCAGGACGTTATTTTGTTGATTGTATTTAATTATTTTTATTAATTTTGTGTATGAATGCTTGTTATAGTTTTTGTGATTTCGAAAAACTTGTTTTCATTTGCTTCTTTTTTTTTTTGTAAAAAAAAAAAAATAATAATAATAATAATAATAATAATAACGGGTGAATCTCAGTTCGACCCCGATTCGACCTTTTGATCCTTGACCCTTCCCTTTTCTCGGTCGATGGCTGGGTCGATTTTTAAAACATTGGGACCCACACATTTTATCGACTTTTATTAAAATTTACTAAAATTTGATTTTAATTCTTATCAAACAGGGGCTTACTAAATAGTTATTATTTAGGGTAACATCTTAATTCACCACTTATAAACACAACAATATGTAGTATGGAATCAAGAATTCAAAATGAGGAGTTCATTTTGTCTAAAGTTCAATAATAATTAAATTTCAAGATTAATATTAACAAACGACTTTACTAAGCGTATAAAAGTAAAATCATACATTAATCAGTAATAGTAGAAATCTTCAAGTATTGATATACTTATAAATTTTTTCAATTCTTTTTGAAATATTTTATACTTTAATTTATCCAATTTTAGGTTTTAGATTATGAAATACTAGATCCACTAGCGAATATTGTTGATATAAATGAGAAGACGATATAACAGAAATTATTTATCCATATCTCGAATGAGATTTTTTTTTTTTTTTTTAAAGCATTTAGCGGATATTGTTGGTGTAGTAGCAGGTTATGAAGTATTGTTTTTGTTCAGCCAATTGTCGAACCAAAAGGATATATCTCCTTGTCCCAACCTCCATAAAACATGTGCTCCAGCCTCCTGCCTAACGCATAACATTCTTTTCCAAGTACTGGAGTCATTTGCTTTTATCTGAATCTGCAAGGCTTTCCATTTCTACGATATTTGGATTTCATAGCCCAAACCCAAAAAGATTTTTGCGATATAAACGTAGTGGCTCAAACCTCAATACTCAAGGAGTTATATTATATATACAGTCTACTTTAAAAGAGCATGTGTGCATGTACATCTTACCATTCACAAATTTCTTTATCGTCTCTAAGATTCAAACTCATGACATCTACCTTATGAGAGATTTAAGTTGAATTTCGATGCCAATTGAACAACTTAAGCATCTCTTACGGTTGATGTATTGAATTCGAATCATTGGGATGCAAAAGAACCCGTGAGAGGTAAAATGAGAGGAGACCAAAGCAAACAATTCATATCGTATAATAGCTTGGGCTCAAAGGCTCAAGTTATTACAAAAAATGTGCGTTCGTTTGAAATATTCGATCCTATCACTTTTCTAGCATGGCAAACATAGAAAATCTCTCCAAGGAAAAATTGCAACCTTTTAGTGGATTGCATAAAGCAAGAATCTTCAATAGTTTATAAAAGATTTCAAGTTCTTTTTCAAGTCCAAAAAATACCTATGTAGGCGGCAACCTCTTCAATGGTCAAGCATCCGAAAATCCTCTAGTTTTTAATATTTTTTTCCTTTCGAGATTTCTGTTGTAATTACCTTTTGATCCAAGTTAGAGGAGATTGTACTTTGTGTTATGCCGTATTTGACCATTGCAATTGAAAAAACTTAACTAGAGCAAGTGCAAATTAAGAACGACTAGATGGTTAAGATTCATGAATCATCACCGATATTTTTTTTTATACATTTTCGATTTTGCAATTGATATTTTGTGCATTAGGGATATGTGCATCATTATTTGTTTACTAGTTTTTTTAATGATAAAATCGCCGTACATTGGCCTGCATTTGTAAGGGTGCTGTACCCACAGCCACGGGGTAAGGAGAAGCACTTCGAAACGATGCCGTGTGACGTTTGGAAGATGGATTTTGGGGGATTTGCATAAACTAACATTAATATTTGTTCAAACAGCAACCACCATGAAAGAACATGGGATAATGAAAATATGTTCTACAAATCAGTAAATACCCACATTTTATGATTTATTGTGGATGGAAACAGCTAGATCATGATAACAGATTTCCTTCCCTGAACATAGCTCACAACTTTTGTTGTCCTCGTACTCGAGAGACGAACTTTTAGAATGAGCTGTCCTTACACTCCATCGGCGCCTTCATGGAGTGCCTGGAATAACATAATAAAACGTATTATATTGTCCTGAATTATGAAATATCGGACCAATAATAACGAGCTCGCAGTTATGAGTAACTGACCTGAAACTGCTTGTCAGTGAAACTCGCAG
>NW_019263805.1:13380-14040 GCF_002742605.1 Olea europaea var. sylvestris | reverse complement strand
AAAAAAAATTTCATGGGCACGATTACAATCGAATTGGACTAGGAATTCGCCAAAAACAAACAAACCCGCTGTTATCATGAAATCATCAAAAGCCACTTTTCATTGGCTCGATTCCAATCGAATTGGGCTAGCAATTCGTAAAAAATGATAAATCCCGAAGTTATCGTTAAATCAAAAACCACTTTTCATTGGCTTGATTCCAATCGCATTAGACTAGCAATTCACCAAAAATGAAAAAACCCGAAGTTATCATGAAATCAAAAGCAACGTTTCGTTGCTCGATTCCCATCGAATTAGACTAGCAATTCGCCAAAAATGAAATAACCAGAAGTTATCATGAAATCAAAAACCACTTTTCATTGGCTCGATTCCAATCAAATAAGACTATCAATTCTCCAAAAATAAACAAACCCAAAGTTATCATGTAATCAAAAGACACTTTTCATTGGCTCGATTCCAATCGAAATAGACTAGCATTTCGCCAAAAATGAACAATCCCGAAGTTATCACGAAATTAAAAACAACTTTACATTGGCTAGACTCCAACAGAATTAGACTAGTAATTTGCCAAAAATGAACAAACTCAAAGTTCTCATGAAATCAAAATCCACATTTCATTGTTTCGATTCTAGTCGAATTAGTCTAGCAATTCGCAAAAAA
>NW_019263805.1:8924-13269 GCF_002742605.1 Olea europaea var. sylvestris | reverse complement strand
AATGAAATGAAAAACAACTTATCATTGGCACGATTACAATGGAATTATACTAGCAATTCGCCAAAAATGAACAAACCTAAAGTCGTCATGAAATCAAAAACCACTTTTCATTGGGTCGATTCTAATAGAATTACACTAGCAATCCGCCAAAAATGAACAAACTCGAAGTTATCATGAAATCAAAAACCACTTTTCATTGGCTCGATTCCAATAGAATTAGACTAGCAATTTGCCAAAAACAAACAAACCCGAAGTTATCATGAAATCAAAAACTGCCTTTGATTGGCTCGATTCCAATCGAATTAGACTAGCAATTTGCCAAAAATGAAAAAACCCGAAGTTATCATGACATCAAAAACCACTTTTCATTGGCTCGATTCCAATCGAATTAGACTACCAATTTGCCAAAAACTAACAAACCCGAAGTTATCATGAAATCAAAAACCGCTTTTCATTGGCTCGATTCCAATCGAATTAGACGAGCAATTCGCCGAAAACAAACAAACCCGAAGTTATCATGAAATTAAAAATCACTTTTCATGGGCTTGATTCCAATCGAATTAGACAAGCAATTCGCCAAAAACGAAAAAAACCAGAAGTTTTCGTGAATTGAAAAACCACTTTTGATTGGCTCAAATCCAATTGAAGTAGACTATCAATTTTTCGAAAACGAACAAACTCGAAGTTATCATGAAATCAAAATTCTCATTTCATTAGCTCGATTCTAATCAAATTAGACTAGCAACTCGCCAAAAACGAACAAACCCAAAGTTATCACGATATCAAAAACCTCTTTTGATTGGCTTGATTCCAATCGAATTAGGCTAGCAATTCGTAAAAAACGAACAAACCCGAAGTTACCATGGAATCAATATCAACTTTTCTTTGGCTCGATTTCAATCGAATTAGACTAGCAATTCATAAAAAATCAACAAACCCGAAGTTATCATGAAATGAAAAACCACTTTTCATTGGCTCGATTGCAATTGAATTAGACTGGCAATTCGCCAAAAACGATAAAACCCGGAGTTATCATGTAATCAAAATTCACAATTTATTGGCCCACTTCCAATAGAATTTGACTAGCAATTCGACAAAAATGAACAAACCGAGGTTAGCTTGAAAGCAAAAAACTTTTCATGTGCACGATTACAATTGAATTAGACTAGGAATTTTCCAAAAACAAACAAACCCGTAGTTATCATGAAATCATCAAAAGCCACTTTTCATTGGCTCGATTCCAATCGAATTGGGCTAGCAATTCGCAAAAAATGATCAATCCCGAAGCTATCGTTAAATGAAAAATCACTTTTCATTGGCTTGATTCCAATCGAATTAGTCTAGCAATTCACCAAAAATGAAAAAACCCGAAGTTATCATGAAATCAAAAGCAACGTTTCATTGCTCCATTCCCATCGAATTAGACTAGCAATTCGCTAAAAACGAACAAACCAATAGTTATCATGAAATCGAAAACCTCTTATGATCGGCTCGATTCCAATCGAATTAGACTAGCATTTCGTCGAAAACAAACAAACCCGAAGTTATCATGAAATGAAAAACCACTTTTTATTGGCTCAATTCCAATCGAATTAGACAAGCAATTCGCCAAAAATGAAAAGACAAGAAGTTATCATGAAATCAAAAACCACTTTTCATTGGCTCGATTCCAATCAAATTAGACTATCAATTCTCCGAAAATGAACAAACCCAAAGTTATCATGAAATCAAAACACACTTTTCATTAGCTCGATTCCAATCGAATTAGACTAGCATTTCGCCAAAAATGAACAATCCCGAAGCTATCGTGAAATTAAAAATCACTTTACATTGGCTAGACTCCAATAGAATTAGACTAGTAATTCGCCAAAAATGAACAAACTCGAAGTTATCATGAAATCAAAATCCACATTTCATTGTTTCAATTCTAGTCGAATTAGTCTAGCAATTCGCATAAAATGAAAAAACCCGAAGTTATGATGAAATCAAAAACCTCTTTTGGTTGGCTCGATTCCAATCGAATTAGACTAGCAATTTGCTAAAAATGAACAAACCCGAAGTTATCATGAAATCAAAAACCACTTTTGATTGGCTTGATTCCAATCGAATTAGACTAGCAATTCGCCAAAAACAAACAAAGCCGAAGTTATGATGAAATCAAAAGCCACATTTCATTGGCTCGATTCCAATCGAACTAGACTAGTAATTCGCCAAAAATGAACAAACTCGAAGTTATGATGAATTCAAAAACCTATTTTGATTGGCTTGATTCCAATCGAATTCGACCAGCAATTCGCCAAAAATGTATAAACCTGAAGTTATCATGAAATTAAAAACCACTTTTCATTGGCTCGATTCCAATCGAATTAGACTAGCGATTCCCCAAAAATGAACAAAACCGAAGTTATCATGAAATCAAAGGCGATATTTCAATGGCTCGATTCCAATCGAATTAGACTAGCAGTTTACCAAAAATGAACAGACTTGAAGTCATCAGGAAATCAAAAATCACTTCTGATTGGCTCAATTCCAATCGAATTAGGCTAAGAATTCGCTAAAAACAAACCAACCCGAAGTTATCATGAAATCAAAAACCACTTTTCGTTGGCTGGATTCCAATCTAATTAGACAAGCAATTTGCCAAAAAGAACACACCCGAAGTTATCATGAAATCAGAAACCTCTTTTCATTGCCTCGATTCCAATAGAATTAGACTAGCAATTCCCCCAAAACTAATAAACCTAAAGTTATCATGAAATCAAAAACCAATTTTCGTTAGCTCGATTCCAATCGAATTAGACTAGCAATTTGCCGAAAACGAACAAACCTAAAGTTATCATGAAATCAAAAGCCACATTTCATTGGCTCGATTCCAATCGAATTAGACTAGCAATTCGCCAAAAATGAACAAACTCGATCTTATCATGAAATCAAAAACCTCTTTTGATTGGCTCGATTCCAATCGAATTAGACTATCAATTCGCCAAAAATGAACAAACCCGAAGTTATCATGAAATCAAAAACCACTTTTCAGTGGGTCAATTCGAATCGAATTAGACTAGCAATTTGCCAAAAATGAACAAACCCGAAGTTATGATGAAATCAAAAACCTCTTTTCATTAGCTTGATTCCAATCGAATTAGACTAGTAATTCCCCAAAAACAAATAAACCCGAAGTTATCATGAAATCAAAAACTAATTTTCATTGGCTCGATTCCAATAGACTTAGACTAGTAATTCGCCAAAAATGAATAAAGCCGAAGTTATCATGAAATCAAAAGTAACATTTCATTGGCTCGATTCCAATCGAATTAGACTAGCAATTTGCCAAAAATGAACAAACTCGAAGTTATCATGAAATCAAAAACCTCTTTTGATTGGCTCGATTCCAATCGAATTAGAATAGCAAATCGCCAAAAACGAAAAAATTCGAAGTTTTCATGAAATCAAAAACTACTTTTCATTGGCTCAATTCCAATCGAATTAGACTAGGAATTTTTTGAAAACGAACAAACCCGAAGTTATCATGAAATCAAAAACCACTTTTCATTGGCTCGATTCCAATCGAATTAGACTAGCAATTTGCTAAAAATGAACAAACTCAAAGTTATCATGAAATAAAAAGCCACTTTTCATTGCCTCAATTTCGATCAAATTAGACTAGCAATTCTCCAAAAATGAACAAGCCCAAAGTTATCATGAAATCTAAAACCACTATTCATTGGCTCGATTCCAATATAATTAGTGTTGACCTCCAAAAATGGCTCCTCCACGTGGCCAACTTATAGCTACTCCACGTATTCCTCCCTACGAAATAAACAAATAGTCAGGTGCACACGGTCGGAACCGACGGGGGTGGCGGCCGTATACACTCCGACGGTCATGTCAGGTTTGGTTGGTCGGAACAGTGCCTTGGGGCTACACAAATCAATCAATAAAAGGGGGAGGAGAATCTATAAACTTGTTATGGAATGCTATGTATTGAGAGTTTCATTACCTTTGCCTCTTGCTAAACTTTGGGTATTTATAGGTGGTATGAACCGTGGGATGTGGGACATGTGTATACATCTGACGGTATGAAGCGTCTGCTCATAGGCGTCAATCAGCCGCGCTTGTTGAGTGGGCGGACAGTTTGTTTTCCCCGAGTTGAATTGACATAAAGTTGATAAGTCACATCAAATAGCCTTATGGGGACGTCAAATCAATTTAAACCTTATATGCAGAACAAATCTTAAATTGGCGGCGGATCTTCTAACGGGGGTCCACCTGAACCCGACCTCGGAGGTGGAATACTTCGACAGATCAGTAGTAGGAATCGATGTATCACTTCGGAGAAGCTTCGGGA
>NW_019263805.1:0-4020 GCF_002742605.1 Olea europaea var. sylvestris | reverse complement strand
ACAATGTAGGTGATCATCGGGGGATCCTTAGCTTCTCTTGTATAATTTCTCTGGGCGTTCCTGGTGTTGCCACCGACGTGGGGTCCCCCAATGATGGTATCAATTTCCCTGATGATCTGGCTTCCAGCGAATTGAGCTTGGTTCTCTTGCCTGGATTGGCCCCGATTTCTTGATTCTCTTCTTCGAGGAGATTGTTCTTGGTGACCCCTTCCTCCCCTCCTCGGGGAGGTGGATCTGCGGGGTTACTCATTTCTGCTGGAAGTGTGGGGGTTGCTTCGATCAGGGCGCCGGTTGGCATCCCGACACTCGCTGGTGTCATGCCCGTATAGTTGATGGAAAGTACAAAATCTTGCTCCTGGTAAGGGCCTGTTTGGCCTCTTTTTCTTCTTCTTGATGTTGTCAGTTCTTCCAGACGGTCCTGCCTCAGCGGGTGCGTTATCATATGCTAACACCGGCACTGCGTTCAATGTGGCGGAAGCTAGGGCCTGTCCGGATGTGGGAGCTATGGTATGCCCCGCTTGGGTCCATTGCTGAGTCACAAGGTGCGCTGCGGGGCCTCGACCTACCTGCCTCTGTGGGGGAGAGAGTCCCTGCGCAGCGCGGTTACGATGATCAATCATTTCTTCACTAATTATTTCCACCCTCATCATCTCTACCAGCTCGTCGTATGTGGAGGGATTCTTGCTGCGCACGTCCCTCCAAAATAAAGTGTTCATGTTGAGACCACCTTTCAGGGCTGAAAGGGCTTCCCTGTCAGTGACCTGTTCGCAGTAAGTAATCTCGTCTGTAAACCTGGCGAGATAGCTTTTCAGCGTCTCTCCAGGGGCCTGCCTCATGTCTTGCAGGCGTTGGATTGGCGCCTCTCCTTCCCTGCGTGAGAGGTACTGGTTCAAAAATGCTTTCTTCAAGTCCGGCCAACTTCTGATGATTAGGGGAGTAAGCCTGCTGTACCACACCTCGGCGGCTCCGCCTAGTGTTAAATGGAAAGCTCTTCACTTTAGAGCAGGTGAGGCTTCCCTAAGACTCATTTGTGTCATATACTTTGTTAGGTGCTTCTCTGGATCCCCTTTTCCCTCGTACTTGGGGATCTTAGGGGGCATGAAATTAGTTAGCATTGGGAAGCTTCTGATTTCCCTTGAGAAAGGGAGGATATCGTCATCGTCGTCAATCTCATAAGATCGGCAGGGCCCCTCTGATCCTTGATCATCATGGACATCTTGGGGTTGAGGAGGTGCTTTCCCCCGGCTCCCCCAATCGACTAAGTTTCTCCTCTCCCTCCTATTTCTAGGAGGAGGAGGAGGAACATACTCTTCTTCGTGGTCTGACCGGACCGACCCTCTTGAAGGGCGGATCCTATTGCTAGGATCGTTTCCTATCCGGCCGAAGATGCTTACTGACCTCTGGTCATCGTGTTCTTGAGGAAGGTTGTCCCCTAAGAGTGGTTCTGATGGGTGGCTCTCCTGCGCATAAGATGTCGCTTCGGTGTTATCCTCTCTTTCGAGAGGACGCTCTATGTGCCGGCTCATGTGGCCTCGAGAATGAGACAAAGGGATTTCCTGCACCGGATACGATCCTTGGGGCATCTGGTGTCCCTGGGCTTGCATGAGAAGTCCTGCATCGCCATATTCTGAGCTGCTATGTCTCTCATGCCCGCAACTATCTGGGTCATTCCTTCAGTGAGTATGGCTGTTCTTTCGCCTCGTCGACGCCGGTGATGCGGTCTCTGATGAGTAACATTGTTATGGAGTCTCTCTTCTTCAGAGGCCTCCCTGATGGGGTTGTCTTCACGGCTGTAGCTCATCCTATCTCTTCTTTCAAGGATAGTAAGAACATGGATTGTAATTCGACTTTTGTTCTTTTTCAAGAATGCCCCCCTTTTCAGGGTCAGTCGCCGATTTTCCGGTGTCTCCTCCGATGGGGAATGTAAAACTTTAAATGGGGAATGACGTTTCCCACAGACGGCGCCAAACTGTTGACCTCCAAAAATGGCTCCTCCACGTGGCCAACTTATAGCTACTCAACGTATTCCTCCCTACGAAATAAAAAAATAGTCAGGCGCACACGGCCGGAACCGACGGGGGTGGCGGCCGTATACACTCCGACGGTCAAGTCAGGTTTGGTTGGTCGGAACAGTGCCTTGGGGCTACACAAATCAATCAATAAAAGGGGGAGGAGAATCTATAAACTTGTTATGGAATGCTATGTATTAAGAGTTTCATTACCTTTGCCCCTTGCCATACTTTGGGTATTTATAGGTGGTATGAACCGTGGGATGTGGGACACGTGTATACATCTGACGGTATGAAGCGTCTGCTCATAGGCATCAATCAGCCGCGCTTGTAGAGTGGGCGGATAGTTTGTTTCCCCCGAGTTGAATTGACATAAAGTTGATAAGTCACATCAAATAGCCTTATGGGGACGTCAAATCAATTTAAACCTTATATGCAGAACAAATCTTAAATTGGCGGCGGATCTTCTAACGGGGGTCCACCTGAACCCGACCTCGGAGGTGGGATACTTCGGCAGATCAGTAGTAGGAATCGATGTATCACTTCGGAGAACCTTTGGGAAGGTCGGAGTGGTCTATTTGACTTCGGCTTCGGTGGTGAGATGACACTTCGGTATCGAGGCTCGTAAAATGTTAGTAGGAATCGATGTATCACTTCGGAGAAGCTTTGGGAAGGTCGGAGTGGTCTATTTGATTTCGGCTTCGGTGGTGAGATGACACTTCGATATCAAGGCTCGTAAAATGAGGCGTAAGAATTAGACTAGTAATTCGCCAAAAATGATCAAACTCAAAGCTTTCATAAAATCAAAAACCTCTTTTGATTGGCTCGATTCCAATCGAATTAGAATAGGAGAGCGGCAAAAACGAACAAACCTGAGGTTTTCAAGAAATCAAAAACCACTTTTCATTGGCTCGATTCCAATCGAATTAGACTAGCAATTTGCCAAAAATGAACCAACCCAAAGTTATCATGAAATAAAAAACTAGTTTTCATTGGCTCGATTCCAATCGAATTAGACTACCAATTTGCCCAAAACGAACAAACCCGAAGTTATCAAGAATTCAAAAACCACTTTTCATTGGCTCGATTCCAATCGAATTAGACTAGCAATTCGCTAAAAACTAACAAACCCGAAGTTATCATGAAATCAAAAATTGCTTTTCATTGGCTCGATTCCAATCGAATTAGACTAGCAATTCGCCAAAAATGAACAAACCCTAAGTTATCATGAAATCAAAAACCTCTTTTGATTGGCTTGATTCAAATCAAATTAGACTAGCAATTCGCATAAAACAAACAAACCCGAAGTTATCATGAAATGAAAAACCACTTTTCATTGGCTTGATTCCAATCGAATTAGACAAGCAATTCGCCAAAAATGAAAAAACCCGAAATTATCATGAATTCAAAAACCACTTTTGATTGGCTTGAATCCAATCGAATTAGACTATCAATTCTCCTAAAACGAACAAACCCGAAGTTATCATGAAATCAACAGTTTCATTTCATTGGCTCGATTCTAATCGAATTAGACGAGCAATTTGGTAAAAATGAACAAACCCGAACTTAACATGATATCAAAAACCTCTTTTTATTGGCTCGAGTCCGAATTAGACTAGCAATTCGTCAAAGACAAGCAAACCCGAAGTTATCAGGAAATTAAAAACCACTTTTCATTGGCTCGATTCCAATCGAATTATACTAGCAATTCGACAAAAATGATCAAAACCCAGAGTTATAATGAAATGAATAACCACTTTTCATTGGCACAATTACAATGGAATTAAACTAGCAATTCGCAAAAAATGAACAAACCCGAAGTCGTCATGAAATCAAAAATCACTTTTCATCGGGTCGATTCCAATAGAATTAGACTAGCAATTCACCAAAATGAACAAACTCGAAGTTATCATGAAATCAAAAACCTCTTTGATTGCCTCAATTCCAATCGATTTAGAATAGGAAAGCGCCAAAAACGAACAAACCCGAAGTTATCAAGATATCAAAAACC
>NW_019263804.1:0-14040 GCF_002742605.1 Olea europaea var. sylvestris | reverse complement strand
CGTACGAAGAATTTAGCGTAACTTTTGCACACGGTGTCCATTTTGGGACCATAAGTACTTTTTGGAAATGTAGCGACCGTTGTAGATTTAGCTCACAACTTCATCGTGACGTAAGAGGGATTTCGGCCATTTTTTGAAAGAGTGAACACTTGGATATTTGGAACGCTTGGATTGCCGACGTACGAAGAATTGAGCGTAACTTTTGAACACGGTGTCCGTTTTTGGGACCATAAGTACTTTTTGTAAATGTAGCGACCGTTTTGGATTGAACTCACCACTTCATCGTGACGTATCAGGGATTTCGGTCATTTTTCGAAAGTGTGAGCACTTGCATATATGGAACGCTTGGATTGTCGGCGTACAAAGAATTGAGCGTAACTTTTGCACCCGGTATCCGTTTTGGGCCCGTAAGTCCTTTTTGGAAATGTAGCGACCGTTTAGGATTTAACTCACAACTTCTTCGTGACGTATGAGGGATTTCGGCCATTTTTTGAAAGAATGAGCACTTGCATATTTGGAACGCTTGGATTGTCGGCGTATGGAGAATTGAGCGAAACCTTTGCACTCGGTGTCCATTTTGGACCCGTAAGTCCTTTTTGGAAATGTAGCGACCGTTTTGGATTGAACTCACCACTTCGTCGTGACGTATGAGGGATTTCGGTCATTTTTCAAAAGTGTGAGCACTTGCATATTTGGAACGCTTGGATTGTCGGCGTACCAAGAATTGAGCATAACTTTTGCGCCCGTTGTCCGTTTTGGGCCCATAAGTACTTTTTGGAAATGTAGCGACCGTTTTGGATTTAACTCACAACTTCATCGTGACGTATGAGGGATTTCAGCCATTTTTCGAAAGAATGAGCACTTGCATATTTGGAAAGCTTGGATTGTCGACGTAAGAAGAATTGAGCGTAACTTTTGCACACGGTGTTCGTTTTGGGACCATAATTACTTTTTGGAAATGTAGCGACCGTTTTCGATTGAACTCACAACCTTGTCGTGACGTACGAGGGATTTTGGCCATTTTTTGAAAGAATGAGCACTTGCATATTTGGAACGCTTGGATTGTCGACGTAAGAAGAATTGAGCGTAACTTTTGCACCCGGTGTCCGTTTTGGGACCATAAGTACTTTTTGGAAATGTAGCGACCGTTTTGGGTTGAACTCACAACTTCGTCGTGACGTAGGAGGGATTTTGGCCATTTTTCGAAAGAGTGAGCACCAGCATATTTGGAACGCTTGGATTGTCGGCGTAAGAAGAATTGAGCGTAACTTTTGCACCCGGTGTCCGTTTTGGGACCATAAGTACTTTTTGGGAATGTAGCGACCGTTTTGGGTTGAACTCACAACTTTGTCGTGACTTATGAGGGATTTTGGCCATTTTTCGAAAGAATGAGCACTTGAATATTTGGAACGCTTGGATTGTCGACATGCGAAGAATTGAGCGAAACTTTTGCACCCGGTGTCCATTTTGGGACCATAAGTACTTTTTGGAAATGTAGCGACTGTTTTGGATTGAGCTCAAAACTTCATCGTGACGTATGAGGGATTTCGGCCATTTTTCAAAAGAGTGAGCACTTGCATATTTGGAACGCTTGGATTGCCGGCGTACGAAGAATTGAGCGTAACGTTTGCACCCGGTGTCCGTTTTGGGCCCATAAGTCCTTTTGGAAATGTAGCGACCGTTTAGGATTTAACTCACAACTTCTTCGTGACGTAAGAGGGATTTCGGCCATTTTTTGAAAGAGTGAGCACTTGGATATTTGGAACGCTTGGATTGCCGGCGTACGAAGAATTGAGCGTAACGTTTGCACCCGGTGTCCGTTTTGGGCCCATAAGTCCTTTTGGAAATGTAGCGACCGTTTAGGATTTAACTCACAACTTCTTCGTGACGTAAGAGGGATTTCGGCCATTTTTTGAAAGAGTGAGCACTTGGATATTTGGAACGCTTGGATTGCCGGCGTACGAAGAATTGAGCGTAACGTTTGCACCCGGTGTCCGTTTTGGGCCCATAAGTCCTTTTGGAAATGTAGCGACCGTTTAGGATTTAACTCACAACTTCTTCGTGACGTAAGAGGGATTTCGGCCATTTTTTGAAAGAGTGAGCACTTGGATATTTGGAACGCTTGGATTGCCGGCGTACGAAGAATTGAGCGTAACGTTTGCACCCGGTGTCCGTTTTGGGCCCATAAGTCCTTTTGGAAATGTAGCGACCGTTTAGGATTTAACTCACAACTTCTTCGTGACGTAAGAGGGATTTCGGCCATTTTTTGAAAGAGTGAGCACTTGGATATTTGGAACGCTTGGATTGCCGGCGTACGAAGAATTGAGCGTAACGTTTGCACCCGGTGTCCGTTTTGGGCCCATAAGTCCTTTTGGAAATGTAGCGACCGTTTAGGATTTAACTCACAACTTCTTCGTGACGTAAGAGGGATTTCGGCCATTTTTTGAAAGAGTGAGCACTTGGATATTTGGAACGCTTGGATTGCCGGCGTACGAAGAATTGAGCGTAACGTTTGCACCCGGTGTCCGTTTTGGGCCCATAAGTCCTTTTGGAAATGTAGCGACCGTTTAGGATTTAACTCACAACTTCTTCGTGACGTAAGAGGGATTTCGGCCATTTTTTGAAAGAGTGAGCACTTGGATATTTGGAACGCTTGGATTGCCGGCGTACGAAGAATTGAGCGTAACGTTTGCACCCGGTGTCCGTTTTGGGCCCATAAGTCCTTTTGGAAATGTAGCGACCGTTTAGGATTTAACTCACAACTTCTTCGTGACGTAAGAGGGATTTCGGCCATTTTTTGAAAGAGTGAGCACTTGGATATTTGGAACGCTTGGATTGCCGGCGTACGAAGAATTGAGCGTAACGTTTGCACCCGGTGTCCGTTTTGGGCCCATAAGTCCTTTTGGAAATGTAGCGACCGTTTAGGATTTAACTCACAACTTCTTCGTGACGTAAGAGGGATTTCGGCCATTTTTTGAAAGAGTGAGCACTTGGATATTTGGAACGCTTGGATTGCCGGCGTACGAAGAATTGAGCGTAACGTTTGCACCCGGTGTCCGTTTTGGGCCCATAAGTCCTTTTGGAAATGTAGCGACCGTTTAGGATTTAACTCACAACTTCTTCGTGACGTAAGAGGGATTTCGGCCATTTTTTGAAAGAGTGAGCACTTGGATATTTGGAACGCTTGGATTGCCGGCGTACGAAGAATTGAGCGTAACGTTTGCACCCGGTGTCCGTTTTGGGCCCATAAGTCCTTTTGGAAATGTAGCGACCGTTTAGGATTTAACTCACAACTTCTTCGTGACGTAAGAGGGATTTCGGCCATTTTTTGAAAGAGTGAGCACTTGGATATTTGGAACGCTTGGATTGCCGGCGTACGAAGAATTGAGCGTAACGTTTGCACCCGGTGTCCGTTTTGGGCCCATAAGTCCTTTTGGAAATGTAGCGACCGTTTAGGATTTAACTCACAACTTCTTCGTGACGTAAGAGGGATTTCGGCCATTTTTTGAAAGAGTGAGCACTTGGATATTTGGAACGCTTGGATTGCCGGCGTACGAAGAATTGAGCGTAACGTTTGCACCCGGTGTCCGTTTTGGGCCCATAAGTCCTTTTGGAAATGTAGCGACCGTTTAGGATTTAACTCACAACTTCTTCGTGACGTAAGAGGGATTTCGGCCATTTTTTGAAAGAGTGAGCACTTGGATATTTGGAACGCTTGGATTGCCGGCGTACGAAGAATTGAGCGTAACGTTTGCACCCGGTGTCCGTTTTGGGCCCATAAGTCCTTTTGGAAATGTAGCGACCGTTTAGGATTTAACTCACAACTTCTTCGTGACGTAAGAGGGATTTCGGCCATTTTTTGAAAGAGTGAGCACTTGGATATTTGGAACGCTTGGATTGCCGGCGTACGAAGAATTGAGCGTAACGTTTGCACCCGGTGTCCGTTTTGGGCCCATAAGTCCTTTTGGAAATGTAGCGACCGTTTAGGATTTAACTCACAACTTCTTCGTGACGTAAGAGGGATTTCGGCCATTTTTTGAAAGAGTGAGCACTTGGATATTTGGAACGCTTGGATTGCCGGCGTACGAAGAATTGAGCGTAACGTTTGCACCCGGTGTCCGTTTTGGGCCCATAAGTCCTTTTGGAAATGTAGCGACCGTTTAGGATTTAACTCACAACTTCTTCGTGACGTAAGAGGGATTTCGGCCATTTTTTGAAAGAGTGAGCACTTGGATATTTGGAACGCTTGGATTGCCGGCGTACGAAGAATTGAGCGTAACGTTTGCACCCGGTGTCCGTTTTGGGCCCATAAGTCCTTTTGGAAATGTAGCGACCGTTTAGGATTTAACTCACAACTTCTTCGTGACGTAAGAGGGATTTCGGCCATTTTTTGAAAGAGTGAGCACTTGGATATTTGGAACGCTTGGATTGCCGGTGTACGAAGAATTTAGCGTAACTTTTGCACATGGTGTCCGCCCGTAAGTCCTTTTTGGAAATGTAGCGACCATTTTGGATTGAACTCACCACTTCATCGTGACGTATTGGAACGCTTGGATTGTCGGCGTACGAAGAATTGATCGTAACTTTTGCACTTGGTGTCCGTTTTGGGACTATAAGTACTTTTTGGAAATGTAGCTACCATTTTGGATTGAACTCTCAACTTCGTAGTGATGTACGAGGGATTTCGGCCATTTTTCGAAAGAATGAACACTTGCATATTTGGAACGCTTGGATTGTCGGCGTACGAAAAATTTAGCGTAACTTTTGCACATGGTGTCCGTTTTTGTCCCGTAAGTACTTTTTAGAAATGTAGCGACCGTTTTAGATTGAACTCACCACTTCATCGTGACGTATGAGGGATTTCGGCCATTTTTTGAAAGAATGAGCACTTGCAAATCTGGAACGCTTGGATTGTCGACGTACGAAGAATTGAGCGTAACTTCTGCACATGGTGTCCGTTTTGGCACCATAATTACTTTTTGGAAATGTTGTGACCGTTTTGGATTGAACTCACAACATCGTCGTGACGTACGAGGGATTTTGGCCATTTTTCGAGAGAATGAGCACTTGCATATTTGGAACGCTTGGATTGTCGACGTACGAAGAATTGAGTGTAACTTTTGCACACGATGTCCGTTTAGGGACCATAAGTACCTTTTGGAAATATAGCGACCATTTTGGATTGAACTCACCACTTCGTCGTGACGTATGAGTGATTTCGGCCATTTTTCGAAAGTGTGTGCAATTGCATATTTGGAACGCTTGGATTGTCGACGTACGAAGAATTGAGCATAACTTTTGCACACGGTGTTCGTTTTGCGCCCGTAAGTACTTTTTCGAAATGTAGCGACCGTTTTAGATTGAATTAACCACTTCGTCGTGACGTATGAGGGATTTTGACCATTTTTCGAAATAGTGAGCACTTGCATATTTGGAACGCTTGGATTGTCGGCGTACGAAGAATTGAGCGTAACTTTCGCACCCGGTGTCCGTTTTGGGCCCGTAAGTCCTTTTTGGAAATGTAGCGACCGTTTTGGATTGAACTCACCACTTCGTCATGACGTAAGAGGGATTTGGGCCATTTTTTGAAAGAGTGAGCACTTGCATATTTGGAATGCTTGGATTGTCGCCGTACGAAGAATTGAGCGTAGCTTTTGAACGCGGTGTCCGTTTTCGGACCATAAGTACTTTTGGAAATGTAGCGACCATTTTAGATTGAACTCACAACTTCATCGTGGTGTATGAGGGATTTTGGCCATTTTTCGAAAGAGTGAGCACTTGCATATTTGGAACGCTTGGATTGTCGACGTACGAAGAATTGAGCGCAACTTTTACACCCGGTGTCCGTTTTGGGATCGTAAGTACTTTTTGGAAATGTAGTGACCGTTTTGGATTGAACTCACCACTTCCTCGTGACGTATGAGGGATATCGGCCATTTTTCGAAATAATGAGCACTTGCATATTTGGAACGCTTGGATTGTCGACATACGAAGAATTGAGCGCAACTTTTGCACCCAGTGTCCGTTTTCGGACGATAAGTACTTTTTGGAAATGTAGCGACCATTTTGGATTGAACTCACAACTTCATCGTGACGTATGAGGGATTTTGGCCATTTTTCAAAAGAGTGAGCACTTGCATATTTGGAACGCTTGGATTGTCGGCGTACGAAGAATTGAGCGTAACTTTTCCACCCGGTGTCCGTTTTGGGACCGTAAGTACTTTTTGGAAATGTAGCGACCATGTTGGATTGAACTCACCACTTCGTCCTGACGTACGAGGGATTTTGCCCATTTTTCGGAAGAGTGAGCACTTGCATATTTGGAACGCTTGGATTGTCAGCGTACGAAGAATTGAGCATAACTTTTGCACACTGTACCCATTTTGAGCCCGTATGTACTTTTTGGAAATGTAGCGACCGCTTTAGATTGAACTCACCACTTCGTCGTGACGTATGAGGATTTGGGCCATTTTTCGAAAGAGTGAGCACTTGCATAATTGGAACGCTTGGATTGTCGACGTACGAAGTATTTAGCGTAACTTTTGCACCCGGTGTCCGATTTGGGCCTGTAAGTACTTTTTGGAAATGTAGCGACAGTTTTGGATTGAACTCACCACTTCGTCGTGACGTAAGAGGGATTTTGGCCATTTTTCGAAAGTGTGAGCACTTGCATGTTTGGAACGCTTGGATTGTCGACATACGAAGAATTGAGAGTAGCTTTTGCACACGGTGTCTGTTTTGGGCACGTAAATACTTTTGGGAAATGTAGCGACCGTTTTGGATTGAACTCACCACTTCGTCATGACGTATGAGGGATTTCATCCATTTTTCGAAAGTGTGAGCACTTGCATATTTGGAACGCTTGGATTGTCGGCGTTCGAAGAATTGAGCGTAACTTTTGCCCCCAGTGTCCATTTTGGGCCCGTAAGTCCTTTTTGGAAATGTAGCGACCGTTTTGGATTGAACACACCACATCGTCTTGACGTACGAGGGATTTCGGCCATTTTTCGAAAGAATGAGCACTTGCTTAATTGGAACGCTTGGATTGTCGGCGTACGAAGAATTGAGCGTAACTTTTGCACATGGTGTCCGTTTTGGCGCCATTAGTACTTTTTGGAAATGTAGCGATCGTTTTGGATTGAACTCACCACTTCGTCGTGACGTATGAAGGATTTCGGCCTTTTCTCGAAAGTTTGAGCACTTGCATATTTGGAACGCTTGGATTGTCGGCGTACGAAGAATTGAGCATAACTTTTTCACACAGTGTTCGTTTTGTGCCCGTAAGTACTTTTTGGAAATGTAGCGACCGTTTTAGATTGAATTCACCACTTCGTCGTGACGTATGAGGGATTTCGACCATTTTTCGAAATAGTGAGCACTTGCATATTTGGAACGCTTGGATTGTCGGCGTACGAAGAATTGAGCATAACTTTTTCACACATTGTTCGTTTTGGGCCCGTAAGTACTTTTTGGAAATGTAGCGACCGTTTTGGATTGAACTCACCACTTCGTTGTGATGTATGAGGGATTTCAGCCATTCTTCAAAAGAGTGAGCACTTGCATATTTGGAACGCTTGGATTGTCGGCGTACGAAGTATTGAGCGTAACTTTTGCACCCGATGTCCGTTTTGGGACCATAAGTACTTTTTGGAAGTGTAGCGACCATTTTGGATTGAACTCGCCACTTCGTCGTGACGTACGAGGGATTTAGTCCATTTTTGGAAAGAATGAGAACTTGCATATTTGGAACGCTTGGATTGTCGACGTACGAAGAATTGAGCGTAACTCTTTCACCCGGTGTCCGTTTTGGGCCCATAAGTCCTTTTCGGAAATGTGGCGACAGTTTTGGATTGAACTCACCACTTCATCGTGATGTATGAGGGATTTCAGCCATTCTTCAAAAGAGTGAGCACTTGCATATTTGGAACGCTTGGATTGTCGACGTACGAAGAATTGAGCGTAACTCTTTCACCCGGTGTCCGTTTTGGGCCCATAAGTCCTTTTCGGAAATGTGGCGACCCTTTTGGATTGAACTCACCACTTCGTCGTGATGTATCAGGGATTTCGGCCATTTTTCGAAAGTGTGAGCACTTGCATATTTGGAACGTTTGGATTGTCGGCATACGAAGAATTGAGTGTAACTTTTGCACATGGTGTCCGTTTTGGGACCATAAGTACTTTTTGGAAATGTAGCTACCGTTTTGGATTGAACTCACAGCTTCGTCGTGACGTACGTGGGATTTCGACCATTTTTCGAAAGAATGAGCACTTGCATATTTGGAACGCTTGGATTGTCGACGTACGAAGAATTTAGCGTAACTTTTGCATACGGTGTCAGTTTTGGTCCCTTAAGTACTTTTTGGAAATGTAGCGACCGTTTTAGAATGAACTCACCACTTTGTCGTGACGTAAGAGGGATTTCATCCATTCTTCAAAAGAGTTAGCACTCGCATATTTCGAACGCTTGGATTGTCGACGTACGAAGAATTGAGCGTAACTTTTGCACCCGGTGTCCGTTTTGGGCCCGTAAGTCCTTTTCGGAAATGTAGCGACCATTTTGGATTGAACTCACCACTTCATCGTGACGTACGAGGAATTTTGGCGATTTTTCGAAAGAATGAGCACTTGCATATTTAGAGCGCTTGGAGAGTCGGCGGACGAAGAGTTGAGCGTAACTTTTGCATCTGGTGTCCGTTTTGGGCCCCGGTGTCCGTTTTGGGCCCGTAAGTCCTTTTCGGAAATGTAGCGACCATTTTGGATTGAACTCACCACTTCATCGTGACGTACGAGGAATTTTGGCGATTTTTCGAAAGAATGAGCACTTGCATATTTAGAGCGCTTGGAGAGTCGGCGGACGAAGAGTTGAGCGTAACTTTTGCATCTGGTGTCCGTTTTGGGCCCCGGTGTCCGTTTTGGGCCCGTAAGTCCTTTTCGGAAATGTAGCGACCATTTTGGATTGAACTCACCACTTCATCGTGACGTACGAGGAATTTTGGCGATTTTTCGAAAGAATGAGCACTTGCATATTTAGAGCGCTTGGAGAGTCGGCGGACGAAGAGTTGAGCGTAACTTTTGCATCTGGTGTCCGTTTTGGGCCCCGGTGTCCGTTTTGGGCCCGTAAGTCCTTTTCGGAAATGTAGCGACCATTTTGGATTGAACTCACCACTTCATCGTGACGTACGAGGAATTTTGGCGATTTTTCGAAAGAATGAGCACTTGCATATTTAGAGCGCTTGGAGAGTCGGCGGACGAAGAGTTGAGCGTAACTTTTGCATCTGGTGTCCGTTTTGGGCCCCGGTGTCCGTTTTGGGCCCGTAAGTCCTTTTCGGAAATGTAGCGACCATTTTGGATTGAACTCACCACTTCATCGTGACGTACGAGGAATTTTGGCGATTTTTCGAAAGAATGAGCACTTGCATATTTAGAGCGCTTGGAGAGTCGGCGGACGAAGAGTTGAGCGTAACTTTTGCATCTGGTGTCCGTTTTGGGCCCCGGTGTCCGTTTTGGGCCCGTAAGTCCTTTTCGGAAATGTAGCGACCATTTTGGATTGAACTCACCACTTCATCGTGACGTACGAGGAATTTTGGCGATTTTTCGAAAGAATGAGCACTTGCATATTTAGAGCGCTTGGAGAGTCGGCGGACGAAGAGTTGAGCGTAACTTTTGCATCTGGTGTCCGTTTTGGGCCCCGGTGTCCGTTTTGGGCCCGTAAGTCCTTTTCGGAAATGTAGCGACCATTTTGGATTGAACTCACCACTTCATCGTGACGTACGAGGAATTTTGGCGATTTTTCGAAAGAATGAGCACTTGCATATTTAGAGCGCTTGGAGAGTCGGCGGACGAAGAGTTGAGCGTAACTTTTGCATCTGGTGTCCGTTTTGGGCCCCGGTGTCCGTTTTGGGCCCGTAAGTCCTTTTCGGAAATGTAGCGACCATTTTGGATTGAACTCACCACTTCATCGTGACGTACGAGGAATTTTGGCGATTTTTCGAAAGAATGAGCACTTGCATATTTAGAGCGCTTGGAGAGTCGGCGGACGAAGAGTTGAGCGTAACTTTTGCATCTGGTGTCCGTTTTGGGCCCCGGTGTCCGTTTTGGGCCCGTAAGTCCTTTTCGGAAATGTAGCGACCATTTTGGATTGAACTCACCACTTCATCGTGACGTACGAGGAATTTTGGCGATTTTTCGAAAGAATGAGCACTTGCATATTTAGAGCGCTTGGAGAGTCGGCGGACGAAGAGTTGAGCGTAACTTTTGCATCTGGTGTCCGTTTTGGGCCCCGGTGTCCGTTTTGGGCCCGTAAGTCCTTTTCGGAAATGTAGCGACCATTTTGGATTGAACTCACCACTTCATCGTGACGTACGAGGAATTTTGGCGATTTTTCGAAAGAATGAGCACTTGCATATTTAGAGCGCTTGGAGAGTCGGCGGACGAAGAGTTGAGCGTAACTTTTGCATCTGGTGTCCGTTTTGGGCCCCGGTGTCCGTTTTGGGCCCGTAAGTCCTTTTCGGAAATGTAGCGACCATTTTGGATTGAACTCACCACTTCATCGTGACGTACGAGGAATTTTGGCGATTTTTCGAAAGAATGAGCACTTGCATATTTAGAGCGCTTGGAGAGTCGGCGGACGAAGAGTTGAGCGTAACTTTTGCATCTGGTGTCCGTTTTGGGCCCCGGTGTCCGTTTTGGGCCCGTAAGTCCTTTTCGGAAATGTAGCGACCATTTTGGATTGAACTCACCACTTCATCGTGACGTACGAGGAATTTTGGCGATTTTTCGAAAGAATGAGCACTTGCATATTTAGAGCGCTTGGAGAGTCGGCGGACGAAGAGTTGAGCGTAACTTTTGCATCTGGTGTCCGTTTTGGGCCCCGGTGTCCGTTTTGGGCCCGTAAGTCCTTTTCGGAAATGTAGCGACCATTTTGGATTGAACTCACCACTTCATCGTGACGTACGAGGAATTTTGGCGATTTTTCGAAAGAATGAGCACTTGCATATTTAGAGCGCTTGGAGAGTCGGCGGACGAAGAGTTGAGCGTAACTTTTGCATCTGGTGTCCGTTTTGGGCCCCGGTGTCCGTTTTGGGCCCGTAAGTCCTTTTCGGAAATGTAGCGACCATTTTGGATTGAACTCACCACTTCATCGTGACGTATGAGGGATTTCAGCCATTCTTCAAAAGAGTGAGCACTTGCATATTTGGAACGCTTGAATTGTCAGCATACGAAGAATTGAGCGTAACTTTTGCACACGGTTCTCGTTTTGGGCCCGTATGTACTTTTTGGAAATGTAGCGATCGTTTTAGATTGAACTCGCCACTTCGTCGTGACGTTTGAGGGATTTTGGCCATTTTTCGAAAGAGTGAGCACTTGCAAATTTGGAACGCTGGGATTGTCGACGTACGAAGAATTGAGTGTAACTTTTGCACACGGTGTCTGTTTTGGGCCCGTAGTAACTTTTTTGAAATGTAGTGACCGCTTTGGATTGAACTCACCACTTCGTCATGACGTATGAGGGATTTCATCCATTTTTTGAAGTGTGAGCACTTGTATATTTGGAACGCATGGATTGTCGACGTACGAAGAGTTGAGCGTAACTTTTGCATCTGGTGTCCTTTTTGGGCCCGTAAGTCCTTTTTGGAAATGTAGCGACCGTTTTGGATTGAACTCAGAACTTCGTCGTGACGTAAGAGGGATTTCGGCCAATTTTCGAAAGAATGAGCACTTCCATATTTGGAACGCTCGGATTGTCAGCGTACGATGAATTGAGCGTAACTTTTGCACACGGTGTTCGTTTTGGGACCATAAGTACTTTTTGGAAATGTAGCGACCGTTTTGGATTGAACTCGCCACTTCATCGTGATGTACGAGGGATTTTGGCCATTTTTGGAAAGAATGAGCACTTGCATATTTTGAATGCTTGGATTGTCGATGTACGAAGAATTGAGCGCAACTTTTGCACCCGGTGTCCGTTTTGGGACCATAAGTACTTTTTGAAAATGTAGCGACCGTTTTGGATTGAACTCACTACTTCGTCGTGACATATGAGGGATTTCAGCCATTTTTCGAAAGTGTGAGCACTTGCATATTTGGAACGTTTGAATTGTCAGCGTACGGAGTATTGAGCGTAACTTTTGCACGCGGTGTCCGTTTTGGTCCTGTAAGTACTTTTTGGAAATGTAGCGACTATTTTAGAATGAACTCACCACTTCGTCGTGACGTAAGAGGGATTTCAGCCATTCTTCAGAAGAAATAGCACTTGCATATTTGGAACACTTGGATTGTCGACGTAGGAAGAATTGAGCGTAACTTTTGCACCCGGTATCCTTTTTGGGCCCGTAAGTCCTTTTCGGAAATGTAGCGATCGTTTTGGATTGAAATCACCACTTCGTCATGACGTATGAGGGATTTCGGCCATTTTTCAAAAGAATGAGCACTTGCATATTTGGAACACTTAGATTGTCGACGTACGAAGAATTGAGCGCAACTTTTGCACCCGGTGTCCGTTTTGGGACCATAAGTACTTTTTGGAAATGTAGCGACCCTTTTGGATTGAACTCACCACTTCGTCATGACGTATGAGGGATTTCGGCCATTTTTCAAAAGAATGAGCACTTGCATATTTGGAACACTTAGATTGTCGACGTACGAAGAATTGAGCGCAACTTTTGCACCCGGTGTCCGTTTTGGGACCATAAGTACTTTTTGGAAATGTAGCGACCCTTTTGGATTGAACTCACCACTTCGTCATGACGTATGAGGGATTTCGGCCATTTTTCAAAAGAATGAGCACTTGCATATTTGGAACACTTAGATTGTCGACGTACGAAGAATTGAGCGCAACTTTTGCACCCGGTGTCCGTTTTGGGACCATAAGTACTTTTTGGAAATGTAGCGACCCTTTTGGATTGAACTCACCACTTCGTCATGACGTATGAGGGATTTCGGCCATTTTTCAAAAGAATGAGCACTTGCATATTTGGAACACTTAGATTGTCGACGTACGAAGAATTGAGCGCAACTTTTGCACCCGGTGTCCGTTTTGGGACCATAAGTACTTTTTGGAAATGTAGCGACCCTTTTGGATTGAACTCACCACTTCGTCATGACGTATGAGGGATTTCGGCCATTTTTCGATAGAATGAGCACTTACATATTTGGACCGCTTGGATTGTCGGCGTACGAAGAATTGAGCGTAACTTTTGCACCCGGTGTCCGTTTTGGGCCCGTAAGTCCTTTTTGGAAATGTAGCGACCGTTTTGGATTGAACTCACCACTTCGTAGTGACGTATGAGGGATTTCCACAATTTCTCGAAAGCGTTAGCACTTACATATTTGGACCGCTTGGATTGTCGGCGTACGAAGAATTGAGCGTAACTTTTGCACCCGGTGTTCGTTTCGAGCCCGTAAGTACTTTTTGGAAATGTAGCGACCGTTTTCGATTGAACTCACCACTTCGTCGTGACGTTAGAGGGATTTCACCCATTCTTCAAAAGAGTTAGCACTTGCATATTTGGAACGCTTGGATTATCGGCGTACGAAGAATTGAGCGTAACTTTTGCACACGGTGTCCGTTTTGGGCCCGTAAGCCCTTTTCGGAAATGTAGCAACCGTTTTGGATTGAACTCACCACTTCATCGTGACGAATGAAGGATTTTCGCCATTTTTGAAAGAGTGAGCACTTGCATATTTAAAACGCTTGGATTGTCGGCGTACGAAGAATTGAGCGTAACTTTTGCACCCGGTGTTCGTTTTGGGCCCGTAAGTACTTTTTGGAAATGTAACGACCGTTTTGGATTGAACTCACCACTTCATCGTGACGTATGAGGGATTTCGGCCATTTTTCCTAAGAGTGAGCGCTTGCATATTTGAAACGCTTGGATTGTCGACGTAGGAAGAATTGAGCGCAACTTTTGCACCTGGTGTCTGTTTTTGGGCCCGTAAGTACTTTGTGGAAATGTAACGACCTTTTTGGATTGAACTCACCACTTCATCGTGACGTATGAGGGATTTCGGCCATTTTTCGAAAGTGTGAGCACTTGCATA
>NW_019263803.1:11762-14042 GCF_002742605.1 Olea europaea var. sylvestris | reverse complement strand
AAAATTGTACACATTACAAGTTGTTCGTGCACAATTTTTAACTCCGCTGACTCAAAAGTAACTGATCCCAAGTTTGGATAAAGGAGGAGGGTTTACCATTTATATTTTATCTATTTTTTGTAAATAGAAAAAAAAAGGTTAAACGAGCCGATCGTGGGCTTTTGGTTTTTTTTTTGTTTTTTTTACCCTCTCTCTATAAATACCCAAAACTTGCCAATTTTTCTCACACAATTCAACTTTCAACAACTCTTGCTAGTTGATCTTCCAAAATTATCAACAATTAATTATTATGTGTGAATCTATGTGGTCATCTAATACATTTTTCAGTTCCCAATTTGTCGTATGCCACAAGGCACAACCTTGAGCCCACATAAGTTGTATTAAATTTAACCACATTAATAAGAATTTATCACTTTATAATACTGTTTTTAATTTTCTTTAAAAAAATATACATGTTACAAGTTGTTCATGTACAATTTTTAACTCTGCCTACTTAATATTTAAGTAGCCGATCCTAAACTTGGATAAAAGATGAGAGTTTATATTTTATCTATTTTTAAAAAAATAAAGAAAAAATAATGAGCTCGCGAGCCTAAACTCGACTCGACCCACGAAAGCTCGCTCTCGAGTAACAAGCCGAGTAGAAGCTCGACTTGTGATCGTCATGAGCTGAGCTCGCGGTTATAAGGGTCTAGCCGAGATGCTCGATTAGCGACTCAGCTCGGCCCATTGTTACCGCTAATGTGGTCCCTCTTCTACTGTCTCCCTCATTACGAGCCAAGCTCACGATTATAAGGACCTAGCCGAGAGGCTCAGTTAGCGGCTTGACTCGGCCCATTGCCACCACTAATGTGGTCCCTCTTCTACTGTCACCAATATTGTTTCAACAATAAAGTTGCATGTCATTTGCAGGCCACTCATGTTCCTTGTACTCAATGAATGAATTTTGCACTTTTTAGGGGGCTAAATTATGATGTCCCCTTTTTTGGGAGAGGAATCTCGAGTTTACATGGATTTGAAGTTTTATTTTTTAATTTTTAATTTGGAGATCGATGCGGAACTGTTTCAATTAGGATTTACGTTGGACAAAATGATTTGGGAAAATGGAAAATTTTGAATTTGGGAGGACAAAAACGTGTTTGAGGTTGAAGGAAAAAGGCTATTTCAATTAAGTATTTTTGTCCAATTGTCAAGAGTTAACAAAATTTTTTGACACGTAGAATTTTCATCCGTAACATGCATTTTTTATTTTTTTTATTTAGGTGGACGGACGGAATTGAAATGGGTGAAGATGGGTACTCTGTGTGAAAGTGAGTGAATAACGGGTATATTTTCATATTTGCATGAGTGAGTGGTATCAAAGATAAATATTAATGATGAGTAATTTAATTAACTCACAAACCGAAGATGGCACATAACTAGGAAAGATAACAAAATTTGCAAAAAGAAAAACAAAAATTCATGTCACATAAGAAAAAGGCATATATAGGAGGTGTATTTAATTGAGACTTTTAATGACTTTTTGGAATTTAAAAAGTTTAGGAGTATTTAATGTAGACTTTTTGAGACTCTATAAAAGTATTGACGTATTCAATTAAAACTTTTATAGACTTTTAAAAAGTATTTGAAAGTTACGGATATTCAATTAAAATTTTTTAGAAGTCTCTATAAATATTGAGATATTCAAATTTTAATGACTTTTAGAAATGTTTATAAAAGTCTCTAGAGCATTAACTTATAAGCAAAAAGTACTCACATAAAACCTCAAAATTTGTCTGTTATTAATCACGAGATTTTGGGGGCTTTCACAAACACAAAAAAGTTCCTTTTTCCCCCCAATATTTCTCTTTCTGATTTCTCTCTACAAACAGTAGAGGAATTATTAAATATTTTTTTTCCATTGTTTATATTATTTCCATTTATCTTTTTTTTTATTAAATTATAAAATCTTATATGGTAAACTTATAATTAAATTTAAATACATTCATTTTTTAAGGGCATATTATATTAACAACATTGAATATTAAATTTATTTTTTATCATATATATGTATAATTTCGATTATTATTTATTTAATTAATGTCTTAGATTTTTATTCTCTTTAAAATATTTTTTTATTATATGAGGAGGGGAAGGGGAATGAAAATTGTGAGAACTACTACATCGTATGTGAAAATTTCACATTATTATACTAGATCCATGTGAATTTTACTTCAAATGAAAGTCTTCAAAATATCTTTTGAATTCTACAAAAGTCTATAAAAATTGTAAAATGAAAGT
>NW_019263803.1:0-5223 GCF_002742605.1 Olea europaea var. sylvestris | reverse complement strand
TATAATATAGGTTTTATCCATACAAGTAATGAATTCCATCAATTTCTCCACTACTCATCCCAATTGACCTGCATGTGCAGATTCGGGAAAAAGAAATGTAAAAATGATCAATCCACTTTTCATATCCACCCTGATTCATCTAAGCAAACCCAGAAAGAAAGCAAGCAGATCAAGAAAAGGAAATTCAAAACAAAATAATCAAATTAGCAAACCCAAAACCCACCACACAATCTCTGTATGATGTGTTACTGTCGATCCAAAACATTTTTAGGTTGCTGATGCAGTTGACTGTCTTCATTCTTCATTATCTGGCAAAATTTTTTATATGAATAGATCTGAACAAAATACACACTCAAAATGACTTTAAATAAGCCCCTGTTCGAGAACCATTAAAATGATTTTTTATTTTTTTTATTTTTTGGGAAAAGTGAGCTTTGGAATGATGAATTTTTTGGAAAATGTGTGATTAAAAAGTAGGAAAAAGTTTAAAGTCTATGTACATAATATTTTATTGTGAGAATGTGATTGAAAATGAGTTTGAGAAAAAAATTCTATTTTAATGTTGTCAAACAAGGGCTAAGGCACTTTGTTTAGAAATTTGAGATACCTGAAATTGTGAGGACAAATTTAGAGGTGATTGAAGACGGGAATAATTTGGAGGGATTTGAATTGAAGATTTCAGAAAGGTAAGCGTGCAAGTGATTTTTCTAAAAGTTAGAGGACCGAATTGGAGATTTCAAAAAGGTGAAGGATGCAATAGGACTTAATTGTGGAGATAAAAAATGATGAAGGATGCAATTGGAATATCGAAAACTTGAAGGACTGAATTGTTTATTTCTGAAAGATGAAGGGTGGAATATTGTTTTCTTAAAGCCAGAGGACTGAATAATTCAAAAAGTTAAAGGATGGAATTGTGTTTTCTGAAATTGGAGAACTGAATTGTAGAATGCATAAATGTGAAGGATATAATTGAGTTTTTGAAAGTTAGAGGGCTTAATTGTATATTTCAAAAGGGGAAGGATGCAATTGAGTTATCAGATACTTGAAGAACATAATTGCTGATTTTTGAATGTTGAAGGATGGAGTTTGTTTTATCTTAAACTCAGAGGATCGAAATAGGGATTTTTACAAGATGAAAGAAGAAACTTAGTTTTCTGAAAGTTGGAGGGTGAGAGCCTTGTTGTCCTCAGACCCTGTTGTACCATGAGGCGCTATCGGCGAGTCAAGTTGTTTGGGAATGCAGTCTCAATCGAGCGATATATTTCATCCAAGGCTAAATATGGATGAGAGACTGATAGCAAACAAGTACGCGAGAAAAGACAAAAAGAATTTTGAAAAAAGAGTCAAAGAGTGCTTGAAATTATCAAAAGAGAAGTAGATGGGGTCAGCGACGCGTCCTAATAGGATATGGAATGGTGATGAGCCGATCCGTCGACATATATATACACACAGTAATGATCTTTCAAGTACTTGTGCTTAGCTCACACTATGTCATCGGTGGTTAACATAAGCTAATCACATACTCACTAACATCTTTAATGAGATCCTCCATCTTTCAGTTAATAATATTTTAATCCTCAATCATTTTCATATTGTTAATAGAGTCCTCAATCTTCCTAATATCTTCAACTAGGTCCATGTCTTATCAACATTGTCAATTCAGTACCTAAACTTCACATCGGTGGTAACTGAGTCTCTAAACTTTCACAAAGCTTCAATTTGGACTCTATACTTACATAAAACTTCGACTGAGTCCCCCCTCCCCCCCATGTCTCTAGCATCACGTATATTTCTTCAATTGAATCATGTCATCTTACTAATAGAGTAGTAGCATCAATTTACAACTTATTTACATTTTCAATTAAATCCTCCATCTAACTGACATCTTCAAATACATCCCTCGTTGTCCAAACAATTTAAATTACTTCCCATTTGCAAAAAATATTATACAACATGCAATCCTTGCAAGCGTTATGTGTGTGGAATTTAATTTTTCTTCCACTCCATAATACAAGAGATGCGAAAATTAATTGCGACTACCGTAGTTGACTACTACTGTACAATAAATATTAACATCAATAGAGTCAATTCTTGGATTAATTCAGATATTAAGAAAGGGATAAATTTACAAATATACTCTCTTTATTGGGGGTCATTTACAATTTACATAGAGCAGTTTTAAACTTACACTTTACTACCACATTTTATATTATGGTAGCAAAAAATAAAAGAAATTTACAAATTCACTATTAAAAAAAAAAAACGTAAAATAGACCAAAATACAAATAGTAAAAAGTAACAATCACATGTATATTACATTATCTCATACTTACATATATCTCATTCGTGTATTCCTTCATAAATTAATGTTCCATCGAGTGTTCTCACTGTATCATTTATAAATTTCTTCTCTTTTCATTTTTCACCCAAAATTATATATTTTTTAAATAGTTATAATTTTATATTCTTTTCTATACTAAACATTTTCGTAAAAAGGAAAAAGCTATCCACAACAGATTCCATAAAATTATGCACGAGTTCTTAAATATTTGTACTACATAGGGTTCTTCAATACTGCTACGTTAATCATATGTTGTTGCTAGTTCAACCATCTTAAGTGCTAGGATTCGACCATATGCTTCGTACCCACAGTTCAACTTCGCCTGAAGCTTAAGGTTATAACCAGCTATTAAAGCCTTGTTGTGTACAAATTAATAATAGGGAAACGAAGCCTCTCGGGGCATAGCCCAGTGGTGCAAAGGACAAGAGTAAGGTAGTCTCAATTTTGCTGATAGTCGCAGTGTGAGGATTCGATTCCTGAGATTGGAATTGGACTCTTTGTGAATACCAATATACGGCAAGCTCTTGTTTTCTGACCTGCTGAGACACATTCCACGATTTACCTCCCTTACGATACTCCAGGGAATGGACGGTGGGGGCCCTCAAGGTTGGGGTTCAACCTTTAATAATCGGGAAACGAAGCTTCTTCTATTCCGAATGATAATAGCCAAGCTTATTCCGAGTCTATTCCATAATGGTGGAGTCCCTTTTTACAATCCTTGTGGGAACATTCTAGGTCACGAGGATTCGGTGGGACGATCGCATCAACCAACGTGGTGCGACAGCCGAATGGGGAGTGAGCCACCCGATTCGGTGGTTGCACCAATAATGAGGTGACTCTCCATTCGACGGTCGCATCACGTAGGACGGTCGACCGTCCCACCAAAATTTTTCTCCATAGAATAACATATATCATCTTGACTTGTTGATTTTTTATTTATGCATTTATTTTATTTTTAGGATCGTAGTTGATGCGTAGTCATTATTATGCTGAATTTGAAAGGAAAATCCTTGTAATTATGGAANCATTTATTTTATTTTTAGGATCGTAGTTGATGCGTAGTCATTATTATGCTGAATTTGAAAGGAAAATCCTTGTAATTATGGAATATGCAAATATATGAGGAAGTATTTGTAAGTTAAAAACGATATTAGTCGCTTAGCTTATAACTTCGTTTCATTCGAGTTACCAATTTTGTTTTCCAATGTTAGTATCTGAACTTTTATTTTTGTTTTGCTATGAGCCTTCCATTTATCTTTGGTTTTTGATAAATTAATGAAATTGATAGCGTGACATGAATAAAATCCTTCATGCTTTACTTTTGTCTTCCAGCTAAAAGATAATTTCTGTTATTGAAAAAGTTATCCTTTTTATTTCTTTGTTTTTTATTGGTGGGAATAGTAGGCTCTACGGCTCATTCGTATCCTGTTAATTGGAGATACTTAGTAGATTGATGGATATTTGTGGTACCAGATATGGGGGAAGCGTGACTAGGTCCATTGTCATCATCTAAGTTCTTCTTCTTAAAAAAAAAGGCTAACTGAATCGCTCGACCATAGGAAAATGAGGAAAATCCTTTTTATTTCTTTGTTTTCTAAATGCCCAGAAACAATAAAAACTACAATTAAACTCATAAAATCAACAAATCAAAGAATTTAAATGTTTTAGAAAGTAAAGTTTGAACACAAGATTTTTTTGATCGGGATCTTAGAAATTCGATAATCACTCCCAACATCTAGTCTCTTGTTCAACATCCACAAAAGTGGATAATGCTCTATCGCACTGGAAAGGTTTCAAAATGGTAATCAAAGATACAAAAATGTTAAAAATCACATAGATAAAGTCACAAGAGACTTATCTTTAAGTATTAAAAAAGCCCCTAAAGTTACTACTCACCAAGAACATTGAAAACCCTAATCAACACTCTTTTTCAGAACCAATCGAACAAAGAACCCAAATTTCTCGTACATCTCAAACCAAATAAGAAACAAATGAGAAGATTAAGCCCCCATTTGGCCCCAATTTTTTTTTCCAAATTTTAATGTTTGGAATAATGTTTTTTTGAAGAATTTGTGATTGAAAAAGAATGAAAAATTTTCAATTTATGTGTAATAATATTTTATGGAAAGTTATATGGTTGAAAATAAAAGAGAAGAAAAAAATGAAAAAGAATAGGAGCCAAACGGCGCTAAAAATGTCGAATAAGGTTTTCGAGCAGTTTAAGACAAAGAAGATCACTAGTAAACAAAAGAGTTTTTCCTTTAAAAGTCACCACGCGCATTAACCATCATATGAGACTAGACGAAGAATTAAAAGTCACAGAAGCATCCATAAGCAAATCAGAAGGTTCCAATAAGTCTACGAGTAAACATCCCGTGTAATCCCTCCACTAAAAGTGTCATATTTAGTAAACACGTTTATGACTACCACCCTCCCCTCCCTAAATGGCACCGCTGTTCGTCCAGGACCCATGTCGCCCTAAACAAGTATTTTTATCCTTGATATTTTCCGACAGGGCCCCCTATAAGTGCCTATGTCAATCCAGGGCCCATAATGTTTTTTTCACAAACAATTGTGTTAGCTTCATTAACAATTTTATCAATTCAACATAGTGGAGCTTCTAGATTAAAATAAAAATGAATATCCAGAGACTAAATTGGAAAAAAACAAAGTTTGAATAACTAAAGTAAAACAATACTATAATTACTTGGGTGACTAATAATAATTTTAAATTAATACCTTTTGATTCTGTCCTGTCGTGTTAATTATTCAGTACCTACAAAGAATCGGCACATATCCACTAACACAGTCAAGCCCACTCATTCAATAACATAACCCCAGAAGTCTAAGTCCACGTTGGAAAAATTAGCCTGGGTTTGGTA
>NW_019263802.1:0-14043 GCF_002742605.1 Olea europaea var. sylvestris | reverse complement strand
GAATTTGTTAAATCAAAGTTAAAATCTGAATTCGAAATAAAAGATTTAGGACAAGCTAAAAGAATCCTTGGAATGGAGATAGACAGAGACGGGAACAAGTACATATTAATGTTAAAACAAGGGTCTTATGTGAAGAAAATTCTTGAAAATTTTTCTATGTTACAATGTAAACCTGTCACTCTTCCAATTGCTAATCATTTTAAGTTGTCCAATGAACAGTCACCTAAAACAGATGATGAACTTAGGAGAATGGAAAAAATACCTTATGCCAACATAGTAGGCTCCAAATCGTATGTTAAGTTATATGAAATTCAATCCCTTCTATAGGGAAAATTTCCACCTCAACGTTCATAAAAATACATCCAATTTATTTACAGGTTACACTATAACATTAAGGGGTTTTAATATTTTTAAAATTGAAAATTAAATGGTAGAAAGATTAAAACTTATTTTTATATTTTACAACAAAATTTAGTGATGCTATGATTAATCCTTGAAAAAAACTTAACAAAGAAAGCTGTACTTAAGACATAAAAACACATACCTATATGTATGACTATTCAAGCACATGTATGAAAATACATATCTAAAATAGACACTGACATGTACCTTTCACTTTGTGAATGGTTGAATGGAAACATATCAATTTTTTTTTCCCCTCGCTCCTTGCCAGTGGAGGAGCCAGAAAATTTGTTCAGTGCGGACATAATTTAACCTATGTCGAACATTGTGTTTTGATCATGAATTTAATAATGATAAAACTATAAAACAAAATCATGGGTTTGGGCCTAAAAATAAAATCCATGTAAATTAAAACATATTTTTATTCTACCTCCTCTGTTGCTTTAAAAAAAATGAAAAAAAGGTTTGGGCCTAAAATTTTAGTGCGGGCAGATGCCCGTACTCGTCTCAACGTGGCTCTGCCACTACTCCTTGCTATCTTTATGTTCTTAGAAATGTGCAAGGGAATTGAGATGTGGAACATATAAGACACAAGTACCTCCCAAGAAAAATGATAATCATTTCTAAATAACAGCCGAGCATAAAGCCCAGCCCAGCTTCCCAAAATATTTATGATTTAAATATCAATTTAAACCTAATTAGTCAATTAATTTCATTTTGTACTAGGTTTATTGATATTCTGAAATCTGAAAATAAAAGCAGTCTTCCATCATTTAAATTTATTTGAATATCTTTTTAACTACCATAGACCATGCTTTTATAGTGTAATTGTATAAATTTTGAGATTTAATAAATATTAATTAATTATTTTTGAATAATTATAGTGAAAACATTGTTTTTGAAAAATAAATGATAATATTACATATTGTTATAGAAGTGAAAATAAATTTACAATGCTATCAAGGGTAATACTACTGCAAAAGCACATCGTGATAATCAATGCCCATTTTCAATAGTTGTATATGCACAATAATAAACCATTTTTGTTTACAAAATGTTAATATGATGATTTTTTCTAAGATAAAAATTTATCAAACAGTTAACCGATTCTTCCAGGCCACGATCGGTTTTCTGCAACCGATTCTTCCCACGTCATATCAAAAGTTGATTCGTAGCCGTAATATGCAATGAAATAGACCAATCAAGATATTCAAAAACAAATGCAAAGCCAATTAAGCCACTGTTTGAGTCCCATTATTTTTCATTACATTAAATTAATTTTTTCTCTCTTATTTTTATCCACATAATATTCAATAAAATAATATTATACATAAATCAAAAAAATTTCAACCACTCATTTAAAAAAAACACTATTCATCTCATTATAATGCCAAATATTGAGGCTCAAACACACTCTTACTTTCCAAATTAGGTGAAACGATAGATATTATACTATGGGTATATTTGGTTGTTTGATAGAGCTTTTAATAAATTTTAATAAAAGTTGATAAAATGTGTGATTAAAAAGCTTATAAGAGTTGTGAATATCATAAAATGTGGGGATAATTGCAATCATGATATCAAACATTTCATTTAATAGCAGATTTGATCCAAATCTTTCATTTGTATCACACACAGTACCAAACCTTTCAAAAACTCACACATGAAGTCCAAATGGATGAAAACTGTTAATTTGACCATTAATCATCAAGTGATATAGCCGTGCAAAATCGTCTTCCCACCGTCCTCCATTTGTAAGATGGTAAAACAAATCAAATCCACCCATATAAACACTTGAGGATGGTGTAAAGCTATGATCCTTCATTTTTCTTCCGACAATTTCTTTCTTGAATTGTCCTCTGAATGCTTAAATTTCCCCATGAATTTTTTAATGAAAAGCCCACAAAAATTGATTGATGCAAGCGAATTCCCACATTCAGTGTGGGGTTTAAACAATAATCTCTTATTTGATAGCACGGAAATTTAATTCAATTGAAACCATTTCAGATTTTGTTGTTAATTTATCCGAAATCTTGGATAATTCATGTGTCATTCGCTCCATGCCATTTCCATGGAAGAAAATGAGGAGAACCAGAAATTTTCAATTGGTGAACAAGTATTTGTGGAACGCCTCGTAGATCTTTTCATCAATAATCATGAAACAGTAAAAAAATAATCCAAGAAAAATAACAATTTAGATGATGTGGAAATGATTCATCAGCCACATAATTTTTATCTCCACGTGTGATTTTTTGTCTAGTTGTACAAATAAAATTGACCCTAGTGATGGATGAGTAAATTAATAAATAATTGAGTTGGTGAGTGTTCAGTAATCATTTATTTTTTTTGATGAGCAAGTGTAATCATTAGTAAAATTCAGGGATCACTCATTTAATTAACTCATAATTAAATCAAACAAACCAAAATAAGAACTAAGCACCATCATCCCCTTCTCTCCTGACCCCTCACCTTAAAATCACCACCACCACCACCACCAAAGACTGGCGCCACCGTACCTGCCCAACGCCAGCGCCACGCACCCACCACTGTTTCTTTCTCTTTTGTGTGTATATAGGTGGTTGTCTTTAGAGGTTGATTTATGAAGTTGAAAGTTGAAGCCTTTCACCTTTATATGCCTCGAGGGTTTTAGCCATGGAATTGAAATAGGAATTGCAAAAATTGGTTGTGAAAATTTGAAATGGTGTGTGGGAATTGCAAAAATTGGATTGTCAAAATTCAAAGGGAAATTGCAGATTTTTGAAAAAATTTGGTACATGGGAATTCGCACATGAAAATTGCAGAAATTGGTTAGTGGAAATTAAAATGGTGAAATGGACTTTCCATTTGCTTGTTAATATGTGCTGAAAATACACAATTACCTAATTTCCATATCCCTTGTGTTGGGGTGGTGGTGAAATCGATTTTGGAGGAGACAGTGGTGGTGGGGATAGTGGCAGTGGATGTTGGGCTGATGGTGGTGGAGATGCAGATGATTCTAGTTCTTCATTGAATGGTGATGCCGACGTTAGTTCCCGCATTGGTGCCCTCATATTTTCAGGGAGGGGTGGGGATGGGTTTGTGAAGAAGATGATCAGTGTTACGTCTTTTATATATATTTTTTTTACTGAATTTTTAAATTGTTTTATGTTAAAATTGTAAAGTTTTCATTTTTCCCTTCATTGATTTTGTCAAAATCAATTTTTGGAGTTAACTACCTATCAAAGTAACAGTTTCATCTATTTGGACTTCAGGTGTGAATTTTTGAAAGGTTTGATACTGTGGGTAGTACGAATGAAAGGTTTGGATCAAATCTGCTATTAAATAAAAGATTTGGTACCGTAGCTACAATTAATTATAAAATGTGTAAGTAAAATTAATTGTTGAATTGATAAGATTAAATAGTACAAGAGACGAGCGAAAATCAAATTTTTAGTAGATTTTGATAAAATTTGCGTAAGAAATGTGTGTGGCAATTAAAATTAAAAAATGAACAAACGAGAAAATTATTCATTTTAATAAAGATAGATAATTTCAAATTACAAAAAAAATTAAATAAATTAGAAAGTCTCTTAGAAAGAAAAGATAATACACACGAAAGTAAACATTAAGATACGGGCATAATTAATAGTCATAGATAGAATTTGACATCCAATTTTTACATATTTAATAAGTTATTGTTTTATATATTAGATGGTATTGAAAGATTTTAAATCTTAGTTCGAGCTGTGATTATTAATTTGTTGAACATTTATTAGTTATCAAGATTTTATTGTATAATTTGTTTAAAAAAATTTTGAACTCTATGCATGTAAGAAATTTTGAGAACCTCCAATATTTTCCATTTATGAAGGTAATTGTACCCCAAAAAAAAATTTTTAAAAAAAATCTCATCTACAATTAGTAAACATGTTAAAACTTCTAAATATTAATATTTATTTATTTATCTATGAATTAATAAATTATTATTTCTCTAAAAATATAAAGAGATTTTCATTTAGATTTTTCAATTATTTTAAATGACCAACACTTCTAAAATTAATATTTATTTATTTATCTATGAATTAATAAATTATTATTTCTCTAAAAATATAAAGAGATTTTCATGATTTTTCAATTATTTTAAATGACCAAAATATCTTCCATTGCAAAGTTTATCCCTGTAACTCCGTCAGTTTATAACTTTTTATAACTAACAAGACAACGCATAGAACAAGTTTAGAACTCCACATATTTGACAAGCAACAACGTCTTTCATTTGATTCTTGTGCCTAGTCACTCAGACTTCTAGATCAAAAGAACTAATTGGGAGCACGAATGCGAATTGAATAATGCCACTTAATTAACTAGGCTTAAAAATAGGGAAGAATGAGACAAACTGATTTGACAGTAAATAATTGATGTTTTTTGTTTTAATTTTCAAATTGTCCAATTACGCATCAACACGCTTCCCACCTGTTTTTGAACATATATGTGTAGCATGATTTATGCGAATTATCCAAATATTGGGTATAATCACTGTCTCATTACACTAACAAACGAAATATAACTCTGGATTAAAAAAAAAAAAAAGAAGAAGTTAATTTTAAAAGCTAAGTGTCTTTATGGATAAAAATCGATTTATAAATATAAATTACAGGGAAAAGGAAAGTTAATTTTATTTCCTAAAACCTTCCTCTCTCGGTCTCCCACTAGAATTGGTCCATTACTTCTCACCCAAACCCTATATATACAAGTGAACTTGATCGCTGTATTCTCTATCTCCCTCCCTATAATCTTTCTCTTTTTCATACATACACAAAAATATAGCCACCAATATGAATTCTAAAGATCCAAATTCCCCCACACGTGGAAAAGGTCTCTTCCGCCGCCTAAATCTTGATTGCAAGAGAAAGAAGAATCGATCAAAGCGTTTGCGCTTTCACCACCAATCAACTGATGTAGATAACATAGCCCTTTCTCTTATGATGCTCTCCCGTAGTGGTGACAATTGTCCTTTCGCTTCCTCCACCACCGCCACCGCCGCCACCAAAAATGACAATAACACTATAGAATCTTCTCCTATTACTATTGCTCTTTTGGCCCAAAATCTTTCTCACGAGCACAGAATAAGCCACCATATCAATCCCATCTTGGCCACTCCATTTCACCATGATCCCTAGCAACGCCACTTTCATCGCCAGTAATGATGAAAATATGGAATTTTCACCACCTCCAATTGCTGTTTTTCCGGTGACCCGTAATATTTTGTATAAGTGTAACATGTGCGAGAAGAGTTTCTAATCTTACCAAGCCCTAGGTGGACACAAAACCAGACACCGCAAGTCTTCCCCTCTACCACCGCCGTCAACAACCCCTCCACATCGAACTCCACCGCCTCAAATATCTCCGTCCTTGGTCGACCCCACGAATGCTTCACCTGTCACAAGATATTCCTCACTGGCCAGGCTTCGGGTGGGCACATGCGTCTGCATTACAAAGGCGTGATCGATGGAGGCAAGAAAAGCAACGGTGGTGCCTCAGGCCAAAGCCATTGCAGCAACATCGTTAGAGACTTCGACTTGAACATGCCGGCGTTTGACTGTCCCGAGGATAGTCATGAAGCTCTTGATGATCAGCTGCTTGAATGTGACGAGGATTTTGATGATCACCTTCGTGTGACGAGGATGTTAATGAAGTTCTTAATGATCAGGCGCTTGGATGCGACGAGGATATTGACTTAAATATATTATAGCTTCCTAAATGGCTTGCACGTCTTTTCTTTAGGAAAGTATTAGCAGGGAATTAGAATGTTTCTTTTTAATGTACAAGGAACACTACTTTAAGGATTTTTACTTTTTATTTTCTGTTCAGTTTAGTTTGTGGGTTATAATACGGTATACGAACCATTCACTTTCTCAATTCTTTTATTCAATTGTAATAAGAATATTTCGTCGTCATCGTGTATTCGCATAAATAAATTTTCTTCACTCATAATCAAAATGTGTTTAAATCCTGCTATGCGAATATTTATTCTTCAAACTCTCCCATCTGAGAACATAAATAAATACAAATATTGAAAACCGTTCGAAATTCAGTAGGTTGGAGAATGGAAATTGTAAAATCATTTAGAATGAAGATTTTTTTCATCTATTTATTTAAATTTTACGAATATAATTTTGATACTTTGACTCTTGACCTTTTACACTTTTATGGGACGATTTTTAAATCATCGCTATTTTCCATTTTATCCCCACGTATAAATATTTTAATTTTATCCGTGCATGCATGGGTTGTGTCACCCACAAACCTACACTTGACCTACTTCTAAGCCAAATATGCAAAGGAAATCTAGTGTTCGTGTCAAGAATAATGATCCTTACAAGTCACGTGTGTCATGTGTGATCCTTATAGCAGATTGAATAATTTAACATCTATGTTTGTCACGTGCGAATTACATATGTCATACAAGCAATTTATTAAATTAAACGAGCGAAATCGTAACGAGTGACGTAACGAGTGATGGATGGAGAGCATTTTTTCAATGAGTGACCTCAGGATTTTAGGAGTTCGGCTAGAAGTTAGGGATGCGATCAAAAATTTTGTTTGTGATGAAACAATGAACTCTCGTATCGAGTGATGGATTTGGAATATTTGTGATAATTCAGTGACTTTAAAAAAAATTTAAAATTCGATTAGGAGCTAAGAGATACAACTTGATGTTTAGTTAATGATGAAATAATTGACCTGTGAATTTTCTAAAGATCAATTTTCAGGATGTGATGAGGGTATTAATGAAGTTCTTGATGATCGGTCTGTGGAATAAATGTTTATTTGATTGAAGGATTTCATATAAATGTTTATTTGTCTTGCCCGACTTAGGGATCAACATTGTCTTTCAGTGAGCCGATCTATGTTCGACTCAACCCTAAAAGCAGAAATGGACCGGCTCGTCTAGTGAACCAAGTCAAGCTCTGGGGTTGATGAGCCGGACTCGCCATTAACATATTGACGATTTTTATTAACTAATCACACGTCTTGCAAGCAATGCGGTGTTTCTATGGCAAAATGGATAATTAGAAAAAGAACATAAAAAAGAAATAACCCTCTTTTTGGAACTTTTTAATTTGATAGCACGTCAAAAAAGAGATCTGCTACAAGAACATGCTCATTGATAAGATTTTATACAGATATATACTTGGCAAATTTTTATTAGTAGCTAAAAAAAAGCTGCCAATCAAAAACTCTAATTTCAGTCCCTTGTCAATAGCCCCCGTCATTGAGCCTCCCAACCAATTTAATCCTTCAAAAAATTATCACACGTATTGCACAATCATTAATTTTACTAAAGTAAAACCGATCGGGTGATGTATTGCGTGATCCAGTTGGAATGAATTGAAGTTTAGTGATCTTGATGAGATTTTGGAAGAAGATGAGTGGCCAAAATGCAATTTTGCAATAAAATGCACTGGAATATTTTTCCAACTCTCTGAATTTATGCCACCTCAAAAGCTATCCCAAAAAAAAAAAAACAAAAAAACTGTACAGGTCCGTTAGATCCACTCTCTGTTGCTGTTTTTTGATCAATTTCACAAAATCAACTTAGAACAATACATACAGGATTTGCATACATATAAATAGACATATAGAGATACGTGTTATGTGTATATCCATGGTCCATGGATTGGATTTGGGGCCATTGGGCCAATATTTTTTTCTCAAAAGACTGATCCCTCAATTCATCGGCCCAAATAATTGCAAAATTTAAGGAAAAAATAAATAAATTTATGCCCAAGTCCCAACAGCAGCAAACGCAGATACATCTTCTTCCTCCCCTTTCTTCCACAGTTCCACCACCACTCGCTCGACAGCAAGTACTAAAAGCTTCGGTAGAGCCCAGCACGCGCGGCAGCACCCCACTCGTTGGGTGCTGACTCCGCCACTAAGGACATGCCTTTCTAAATGGGTCGTGCCTGACTTGAAGTCAAAATTCTGATAAAAATATGTTGATTCTAACTGGCAATACATTATAAAAATGTAAAGAAGTGTTAATTGCTTGATTAGAAAGTACATAGCTGATAGTCCATTGAATTTTTCAAACTTGATATATTATTCAATGTTAATGAAATGTGGTAATATGGTAGAATTATTGATTTCATGGACCATGCATATTGTGTCACAATCTAATAGTCAATCAATTTGGGTCAATAATGGTTTTGCCAGAGCTCAAAATGGAGTGGTGATAGAGTTATGAACCTGTAAAAATTCACATACCAATACCATGCTCTGTGTTTACTTACTTTCCAAATTGGGTGAAACAATAGATTACACTATGGGTATATTTGGTTGTTTGATAGAGCTTTTAATTAATTTTAATAAAAGTTAGTCATATGTGTTGTTACAACAATCTATCAGTACAAAATCACAGAAAATGAACAAGAAAGATTACAAGAAAAGAGGCAGAAAATTAAATCCTCCAGTCATTCATCGAGAACTCAAGCCACACGACATCAAGATGAAGTTCCTTTCATGAATAGGGCTCAGACTCAAGAAAATACAGGATTGTACCCTTCTGTATGACCCACACCGATCGCCCCAAACCCTAAGGTTTTCCTTTATCAGTTAAAGGAAACCACAAGGGGTAAAATCACACACCAAACTCTCCAATACACACAGTATTAAGGAACACAAAGATGGAATCACACAGAAACCAAATCCAATCAGAGATTGGACTCTCACGAAGAAGACAAAGAAGAGAGAATGGAATACTCTGGAACCTCAGCCGCAGCTGGAGAGAAAGAAAAATGACGGTCCAAATCAATTAGGGCAAAAGGGGCCAAGTATATATATACCACAAGATCCACCATTAGATCAAGTTCAATCCAACGGTCAAGAGGCACCCATTTAACTGAAGAAAGGCGTGTTTGGCTGCATTAAAATATGCCACGCCAAAACACGTTTTTATCTACCATTTGGGCCGGGGCGGATCGGGTCATTTTATTGGGCAAGAGCCTAAGTTGATAAAAAACAGTTATTGGGCTTTAGCCCATTTGTCATCACAGCCCAGAAAAAAGGTCATTGGTCATCACAGCCCAACATGTGTAATTGAAAAGTTGTGACTATCATAAAATGTGAAAGTAAAACTAATTGTTGAATTGAACCTCAACTTTTTAAACTATCCAACAACCACTTAATATTAGATAAGATTAAATAATACAAGAGACGAGCCAAAATCAAATTATTAGTAGATTTTGATGAATGTTGATAAAATTTATGGATCCCACAAAATATGTGATTAAAAATGAGTCTTAGAAAATAATAGCCAAATAGGGGGCTTTAGAAGAATGTTTACATTTATTTCATTTATTTATTTATTTTGACTAAGACTCACTCCATATGCAAAGGACTACTATTGCCATTGTTTAGAATTTAAATATACATAATCTCATAACATTGCAAAGACTTAAACTTATGAACGAAAATACTGTTTGTGTAGGTCGATATTTAGGTTAATTTTCAGGTACTCGCAAAAAAAATTTAAAATGTTCATCAATTATTATAAATTTTGGATTTTGATGTTGAAATATAAATTGTTTTCAAAATATGCCTGTTATAAATAAGTGTGCAAATGTTTCAACTGAATAAGATTTACAAGATTATATCACCAATTCAAGTCCCTTCAAAGCCACTGAGGTAAGTATTTGGTTGTAAACTTCAGGGCCCTGTAGAATTAGTCGAGGTACGCGTAATTTGACCTGGACACTCACGATCATCAAAAAATAATAATAATAACAAATTTATAAGATTATTTATATTGCTATATTTATATGTATGGTTGACATTATAGTTTTATATGTTGGATTAGAGCTCTTGAAATTGAAATAAATATGAGTTTTGAGCAGTGCTTCCCCTTTACCATACATCTTCTTTGCGTAAGAACTGCATATGGCAATTAAAATTCAATTATGAACAAATGAGAAAATTATCGTTTTTACAGAGATATAATCTCGAATTACAAAAATTTAAATAAATTAGAAAGTCTCTTATAAAAGATAATACACTCGAAAGTAAACATTAAGGTACAGATATAATTAGTAGTCATAGATATAATGAATTTGACATCCAATTTTTATATATTTAATAAGTTATTGTTTTATTTATTAGTTGGCATTGAAAGATTTTAAATAATATTATTGTATTTAAACATTTACCGAGCTTAATAATTAAGTGTATTAATTCAAGCTGTGATTGAAAAAAATATTATTATTTAAATGAGATTATTAATTTGTTGAATATTTATTATTTATCAAGATTTTATTGTATAATTTATTTTTTCTTTAAATATTGAATTCTATTCATGTAAGAGATTTTGACAACCTCCATTATTTTCCATTTATGATCGGTGCATGCTTGAACCACACACACACACACAAAATAAAAAACTAAAAAATCTCATCTACAATTAGTAAACATGTTAACACCTTTAAAATTAATATTTATTTATTTATCTATGAATTACTAAATTATTATTTCTCTAAAAATATAAAGAGATTTTCATTTAGATTTTTCAATTATTTTAAATGACCATAGTATCTTCCATTGTAAAGTTTATCTTTGTAACTGTATCGGTTTATACATTTTTATAACTAACAATACAACACTTAAAGCAGGTTTAGAACTCCACATATTTGACAAACAACGTTTTTCATTTGATTCCTATGCCTAGTCACTCAGACTTCTAGAACAAAAGAACTAATTGGGAGCATGAATGCAAATTGAATAAAGCCACTTAATTAATCAAGCTTAAAAATATGGAAGAAGGAGACAGACTGATTTGACACTAAATAATTGATGTTTTTTGTTTTAATTTTTCAAATTGTCAAATTTAAGCGTCGACACGCGTCCCACCTGTTTTTGAACATATATGTGTAGCATGATTTATGCGAATTATCCAAATATTGGGTATAATCACTGTCTCATTACACTAACAAACGAAATATAACTCTGAATTTAAAAAAAAAAGGTTAATTTTAAAAGCTAAGTGTCTTTACGGATAAAACCCGATTTATAAATATATATTACAGGGAAAAGGAAAGTTAATTTTATTTCCTAAAACTTTCCTCTCTCGGTCTCCCACTAGAATTGGTCCATTAATTCCCCCCCAAGCCCTATATATACAAGTGAACTTGATTGCTGTATTCTCGATCTCCTTCCCTATATTTATTCATTCATGTCTTTTAAATGTTGCTTATTAATTGATTTGTCCCACATTGAAATTGCAAGTCTTTTTCTGTCCCTCTAACTTTCCCATGCATTTAAGTCTCATTTTTGTTCAAAGATCCATCTATTTGAATAGTAGCCATGGAGGCTAACCATTTTTTTTTTTTTTGCAAAATTAAAGGAAAAAATAAATAAATTTATGCCCAAGTCCCAACAGCAGAAAACGTAGAGACATCTTCTTCCTCCCTTTCTTCCACAGTGCCACCATCGCTCGCCCGACAGCAAGTACTAAAAGCTTCAGTAGAGCCCAGCACGCGCGGCAGCACCCCACTCGTCAAGTGCTGACTCCGCCACTAAGGACATGCCTTTCTAAATGGGTCGTGCCTAACATGAAGTGAAAATTCTGATAAAAATATGTTGATTCTAACTGGCAATACATTATAAAAATGTAAAGAAGTGTTAATTGCTTGATTAGAAAATACATAACTGATAATCCATTGAATACCTCAAACTTGATATATTATTCAATGATAATGAAATGTGGTAATATGGCAGAATTATTGATTTCATGGACCATGCCTATTTTGTCACAATCTAATAGTCAATCAATTTGGGTCAATAATGGTTTTGCCAGAGCTCAAAATGGTGTGGTGATAAAGAGTTATGAACCTGTAAAAATGCACATACCAATACCATGCTCTATGTTTACTTACTTTCCAAATTGGGTGAAACAATAGATATTACACCATGGGTATATTTGGTTGTTTGATAGAGCTTTTAATAGTATTTTAATAAATTTTAATAAAAGTCGATAAAATGTATGATTGAAAAGCTTATTTGAGTTGTAAATATCATAAAATGTTTAAGTAAAATTAATTGTTGAATTGAACCTCAACTTTTAGTAGCTTTTTAAACTATCCAACAAGCACTTAATATTAGATAAGATTAAATAGTACAAGAGACGAGCCAAAATCAAAGTTTTAATAGATTTTGATAAAAATTGGTAAAATTTGTGGGTCTCACAATGTGTGATTAGAAATAAGTTTTAGAAGGTAGCAAAGGACAACTATTGCCATTGTTTAAAATTTAAAGATACATGATCTCATAATATTGCAAAGACTTATACTCGAAAAATTTGTCTGCGTAGGTCGATATTTAGCTTAATTTTCAAATACTCACAAAAATAAAATAAAATAAAATAAAATGATAATCAATTATTATGATTTTTGGATTTTGATGTTGAAATATAAATTCTTTGCCAAATATGCATGTTATAAATATGTGTGCGAATGTTTCTATTCAATAAGATTTACAAGATCATATATATTTCTATATTTATATACATGGTTGACATTGTAGTTTTATATGTTGGATTAGATCTCGTTAAATTGAAATAAATATGAGTGATATTGGATGGCATAGACAACCGCCTCCGATAACGAGCAAGGTAAGGTCCACGCTGACGCGAGGCCGTCGACCCCTCATGGGCGCTCTACCTCTATGCGAGGCCGTTGATCCCCCCCTCCCCCGGGCACTCTACCTCTATGCGAGCCATCGACCTCCCATGGGCGCTCTACCTCGGCGCGTTGCTATCGACCTCCCATGGGCGCTCTATCTCCGCGCGAGGCCATCGACCCCCATAGGCGCTCTACCTCTACGCGTGGCCATTGACCTCCCCTTGGGGCGCTCTACCTCTACGCGAGGCCATTGACCCCTTATGGGCTCTCTACCTCTACGCCTAGCCATCTACCCCCATGAGGACACTCTATCTCTACGCGAGATCATCGACCCTCCATGGGAGCTCCACCTATACGCAAGATCGTCGACCGGCATGGAATTACCTACGTGACCCCCCCAATACTTAGCCATAAAATCTCTGATGAATTGACAAGGGTCCATGGTGATTACCAAGGACACAACATTCAGGCAAGAAGTTAAAGACCCTCACTCAGAAAGTGGGGATAGTGAAAAAGCCAACGTGGGACACGTGGCACCACGAACGCTTGACATTCACCCAGCTTAATGTGTCTATAAATACCCCTAAAGGTGACACAGTTATAGGAGACTACATTTTTTTCAGCCATCTGAATTCCGTCTTTATTTCTCCTAACACGTATACTGATTCTCATATCGAAGGTAAAACGGGGGAGAAAGCCTCGCGCTCACTTTTCATGTTACACACACTTGTCGGAGTAGCAGCAACACCAAAAGCCACCAGGTAGATCAAGAAGAATTATTCCACCACCATTTCAATGAGTTTTGAGCAATGCTTCTCCTTACCATACATCTTCTTTGCGTAAGAACTGCATATGGCAATTAAAATTCAAAAATGAACAAATGAGAAAATTATTCATTTTTTATCGAGATTAGTCAATGCATGGTCTGAGTCATTTTGAAAGTAATGTTAGTGTGTTAAATGTATTTAATTCTCAAGAATTACATTTT
>NW_019263801.1:373799-376001 GCF_002742605.1 Olea europaea var. sylvestris | reverse complement strand
AGATGTCGAATCCTCCCTGTTATTCAATTTTTGGTGTAATAATTAAATTGACAATTTGAAATCATTCATGCTAAATAATGTTCCTAATTTAATTGAAAGTCTCTCTCGATAGTGATCAATTCTATTCCCCTCAATGATTTTTTTATCTCTCGATGAAAGATACAATTATGATAAATGCATTAATGAGTGTTAGAACACCTAATGAAACCATATAAAATATAGATGTATATCATATTCTCTATTGAACCTTACAATGTTTATTATATTGTGGTTAAATCATATTACCTCTCTTGATAACAATAAATAACAATAAAATTCACTAAAAATTCAATTGTTGATCAAACAATTGAAAAGAAAGAAAAAAACGATAATAAACATCTACAAATAACATTAAATTAAAGTCAAAACAATCAATTAAAAATCAAGAATATCATAACAAGGGTTCATTTTCATCCTAGCTATGTATAAAACTAGCCTAACATATAGAAATTATGAGAAATCATATATATGTAAAAAGACATAACCTGAATTTTTGATAAATTGAGAAGATGATGATGAATATTGAAATCTTAAATATTTTCAATGGTTTCTCGATGAGTCTCCACTTGTGCCCTCTCTTCTTTGCCCAAAAAGTAAAGTTTGAATCTTCACTTGATTGAATTCTTACAAGTCTTTTTCAATTCTCACAAAACTACGAATTTTCCTCTTTTGATGATAATAATTGATGAGTATTGAAGTATAATATGTATATAAGAGATGTACGAGATGTCTCTTTAATGTATTCTGCTGCTTCATATTTGTAGGAGTCAAAAATTGGTTACAATCACATCTAAATTAGTTTCCAAAAGAGTTCCAATCAAATAAAGAAAGTTGCATTCGTGCCCGAATTTTTTGTCTGTGCACAACAATTATTTTGATGTCTCCTAATATTCGATTGATTTGATAAAAAAGGAATTGGAAACCTAATTCAAAGGGTTACAATTTTGTTAGAGATAGATTTTTTCCAATTCGGACGTTTATTATGCCAAAAATGGGTCTCAATCTTTGACTAAAAATTTGGAAAATATCTTATATGATTGAAAGTCGATTTATGATAATATTCTGATGATATTCCATTCCTTTTTTACTTCTAATTTCAACCAATTGACTCCTATCAATTTTCAAAGTATCTCTTGTAATTCAAATCAACCATTGAATATTTGCAATTTGGTCCTCAAACTTTGTTCTTCACCATTTTTCTCTGTTTTTCGCTTCTTTCTTTCAATCCAACTTTTAGCCATCGAAATATATAGTAAATTAGGCATAATTGCTTAAGAATTATTAAATGTCAATGTTTTTAAGTCCAAATAAATGAATAAAATAAACTTATCATGAGCCAAGATCAAAGACGTTGGGCTTTATGGCTACCCTCAAAAGATAGCCAACATAATAAAGTTTATTAAAATTTCAATACATCATGTGTATTTCCACATACAACTTAAATCCATTGACCTGGAAATTAGAATGATGTGCAGTCCATAGATCATTGCCACCTCCTTCTCTATCTATACACTCAGACAAACCATTAGGTACCAAGATCATCATTATAGGATAAGGGTTGGTGAGTATTGGTACTCCTATGGTCAAAAATCAATTGCTAGTACAATAGAATATAAGAATAGGTATAGGAGTTTTGAGTTCTGCTCCTCATAATGGAAGTAAGTAATGTATACATCGTAGAATAGGGCATGTGGGTCAAGACGGGCCATGGAACAATTTATCAAGCCTATGAGAAGGCTATGTAGGGCTTTTAATTGATCTGATGTAATCTAAATCAAATCATTTGCTACCATCAATACCTAGTCATAAATGGACTTTTGGCAAATCACCATCACATCCCAAGGGGATTTTTTAATCTTTACCAAATAACGATAATGAAGGTTAGGATTTCTTTATCATTAAATATAGAAGTCATAAGAATACAAGAGATGGGGGCATAAACTAGACTCCAAAAAGCAATCCATGTAAAGAAAGCAGTAAATGATGAAGGAATACCTCTCGTATAATGATAGAATAGCACAAGAACATGTAGACCTCTAAAACTAGGAAGACTGCTTATTGATCTTCACAAGAACATGGAGTCATTGAGGAAGAACAAGGGTACAACTCCTAGTAATAGCGCTGCTCCCATTCTTTTGATGAAAGTGAGTCAATAATATGGCT
>NW_019263801.1:367845-371744 GCF_002742605.1 Olea europaea var. sylvestris | reverse complement strand
TCAGATAACTTTGTGGTGGATACATAGTTGGCAACTGGATATCTTGATCTTCGTTTTTCAATTTCTGGAGAGTATCTGCTTGGCGGTTTGCCTTGATTATGCGTGAAAGGTAAATTATAGCCACCAGGAGTATCTAAATTGCTTATATGTGAAGGAGTGCTTACCTCAGAGATATTCTCAGGAGATGGGCCTGCGGATACTGAAGAGAAAGGGGGCTCTGGTTCGGTGGAGTTTGGTTCAGCTTCTACAATTGGTTCCGGATCTTGAGTCATATCATTCCTTAAGTCAATATCTATCGGAGCTGTCTCTATCTCAGTATTATTTGACCACTCAAACTTCGACCAATTCAACTCTTCATCCCTTGTCTCCCCCTGAAGAGGAGAATTGGATGTTGGAGAAAAAAATGTGTCAGACTCCGAGAAGGTAACATCCATAGTTACATAGGTCCGTTTGGAGGATGGATCATAGCACCGATAGCCCTTTTGATGTGTAGCATATCCCACAAAAAGACATCGGAGAGCACATGGGTCAAGTTTTGTCCGTTGATTCTTGTGAAGATGTACATAGGCCACACAACCAAATACTCGAGGAGAGAGCATTAGAGTTGATGGTAGAGCAACATGGGATGATAGGACCTGGAGTGGAGTCTTAAAATTTAAGACTTTAGAGGGCATTCGATTGAGTAAGTATACAGTTGTGGACACTGCATCAGGCCAGTAACAATTTGGAACATAGGTTCCATGAAGGAGAGCTCTTGCAGTTTCAAGAATATGTCGATTTTTCCGTTCAGTAACACCGTTTTGTTGAGGGGTTCGAGGGCAAGACGTCTCATGAATGAGACCGTGTTGTTCAAAGTAAGTGCGAAACCCTTGGTTGATAAATTCACCACCATTATCGGAACGAAGAACTCTTAATTTGGCAGAGAACTGAGTTTGAATCATGGCATGGAATGACTGAAATACTTTAAACACTTCATCTTTATTTTTTAGTAGATAGAGCCAGGTCATGCGAGTGCAGTCATCAATAAATGTAACAAACCAACGAACCCCAAACCTTGTAGCAATAGGTGAAGGGCCCCACATATCAGAATGTATTAGGGAAAAAGGAATACTACTTTTATTCATGCTTGATTGATAAGAAGTGCGTTGACTTTTCGCTAAAATGCAGGTATTACATTTAAAATCAGAAACTTCCTTATTCGAAAAAATGTTAGGTAATAAATGCTTTAAATAACCGAATGATGGATGCCCAAGACGACGATGCCACATCCAAATCTGTCTTTCCTTCACATTACTCTGAACATGATGAGTGCGATCGACACTGAAATCCTCCATGTAGTATAACCCCTCTCTCTTAGTACCATGTCCAAGTATCTCCTTGGTGAGAATATCCTGAAGAAGATAAAAGGTTGGATAAATAAGTACCACGCAATTTAATTCAGCCGTCACTTGGCTTACAGACAATAATTTATGTGAAAGTGATGGAACAAGTAAAGTGTGGGATAAATGTAGAGAGAGAGACAGAGATACAGAGCCAGCCCCGGGGAAATAACTCCATTTGCATTCGCAAACCTGCTGCGTCGAGGTGAGGTCCTTTGAATAAAATTTCTTTCATCATAAGTCATATGGTCAGTTGCCCCGGAGTCAAGTAACCATAAATTATTATTCTTGTCACTGGAGGATGTAACACAAGCTGAACCAAAATTACCTGGTTCTGATGAGGGGTCCGTATCTTGAAAATAATCATTTTCAGGAATCAAAGATAGTAGAGAGTCAGATGTTGCCACGGCCGCCTTGCCTATTCGCTTATTGGTGCCCGTCCCATTTTTGTTCTTTTTTTCCTGCAACTCATGCCACCAATCGGGGTATCCATTAAGTTTAAAGCAGTTTTCTCATGCGTGCTTGTTATTTCCACAGTATGAACACTTAATTTCCTCACCCAAACCCTTTAACTTATTTGGCCCACTTTTATTTGGGCCTCCACCACTTTTATTTGGGTCTCCCTTTAAAGAATTTATTCCAGCAACAGCAAATGATCCCATCCTGGGTCAAATTATTGAAGTGGCGGATGTCAGCGGCACACTTCATTGGATTTGGGCGACTGAAGTCAATTTCGCGCCACAAACCCTGCAGTTCAGTGTAATATTTCTCCACTGATCCGCCTGCTTATCTTAGGCGACTCACCCTTCGTCGAAGATCATAGACTTGGGATTTATCATTCCCATCAAAGTATGTAGTGGCAATAGCATCCCAAACTTCCTTAGCAGTGTGGAACGAATGAAATTGCCAATCAGAACAGGGTCCAACGAATTGATAATCCATCCCTTGACAATGGCATTCTCAGTTCGCCATTTTCGGAAGGAGGGATCAGTTGGTAGGGGTGGAGGTGTATCTCCATTAATGTAACCCAGTTTATCTTTCCCGGAAATATACATTTCCATAACCTGGGACCATAGGCCATAGTTTGTATCATTCAGTTTGATACCAATCTGGGGCGAATTTTCAGTGAGTGGGGCTGATATGTGTGTCTTGGTTAAGGCTTCAGAAATTTTGGTGGAAATATCTGTAAGTATAGCATCAGAATTAGGTGAAGATTGGCTGGGATCAGTGATGAAGTTGGGGTCTTCCATGTGTTTGTGAAAATGTTCACAAAAACTGGGCTACAGGTAACTTGGAAAAGAGGAACCAGGAACGTGTGTCCTGCTCTAATACCATGTCACAATACACACAAGAGGTAATTTTCATTCATACATTCAATAGGCGGGTTACAGAGTTTATATAGGAAAAAAACTCCTAATTTTGGATAATCACAAATCTGTAGCTAATTAATTGATTCTACACATAATTGTCTAATTCTATTCCCTTAAAATGATACAATTATATATGATTTATATTTCCAAAAAAAGATTTCTAACAACTCATGCCAACATAAAAGTGTCCTAAATAGAAAATGGTCCTCATCCATTGGTAAAACAGTGAACAATCGAGAAAGAGTCTGCCTCCATCCACATGTCCAATACTCCAAAATGACGAGCTAGTAAGATTCCATCTAGAATAGCTAGTAGCTTGACATCTAAAGTAGAGCATTCTCCATGGGAAGAAGAGAATGCCCAGATAAAATGTACAGTCAAGTTACATATGGTACCCCACCACTTGCAAGTCCATCTTTGATGCATCAATCGGTGTTGTACCCTCACACGCCCAAAGTGAAGCAACCTTTACTTAAAAAAACCGTCCTTTATAGCAAAAGTCCAGATTAATACTACTTGTACTTGATGTAAAAGATCGCGCTGATCTGGTGTGGGCTCTAAAACTTATTTTCTCTACCTCATCAACTAGACATTCAATATCCCGAGCCTACTAAAATATATAACCAAAAACATGTCGATTCCACCAATATAGTGCAAGTGTTATGTCTTAAGTCCAATCTATTTAGGTTGTAAACATTTTTTAATATGTTTAAAGCATTTATTTTGGCATGATTTATTATTTATTTGAGTCACTATTCTAATAAATGATATTAAATAATAGAATATGTAGATTTAAGTCTTAATGATTTGTTAATCGTAAGGAATTGTGATTATGATATATAAATTGCATATGACTAAATCTTAAATCATCTTGGTTGTAGGTAATGACAAGATACAAATATCGTTATTGTGTGGCATTTCTTACTTATGAAATAAGTAGCTGATCTCACAAACTCAAGTGCGTTGACACTTAAATTGACAAGTGGACATTTTGCTATAAAAGAAAATGTTGGAGACCCACTAGGAAGATTTCACATGAATAACTATCTGAGTGTCAGTGATTAATATTTAACGTCCGATAGTGAAATTTTTCCTTTGACTTGAGTTATCATATTACCTTATATGAGGACAATAATACTTTGGTGGTGAT
>NW_019263801.1:362999-367475 GCF_002742605.1 Olea europaea var. sylvestris | reverse complement strand
GAATCTGGCAATTTAGAAAATTATGTTTTATCTTCAAAAATCCATTTTGAAAAGAAAATTAATTTTTGGTCAAAAACATGGATCGAATCGTAGCAGGACGGCGGCAAAGAGTCACCACTGCAGCTTATTATGGATGTGCACATCTATGGTGCCATGCGGATCAACACTGTCGTAGGTAGCAGTGTTTTCCCTCAACTGCAGCAATAGGACTTTGCCTGAGCGCGATGAGCTCTGTCGCAAATTGTCCCCTGCGGTGTTGGTAAGAAAAAGATTTTAGGGTTAAGGTTTGGGAAAGAAAGGGGAGGTAGGGACCTCCGAGGTAATTTGTGAAATTACAAGCCCTAGCATGCAATTAAATATTAAGGGTTATCTTGCAATTTTGAAATGAAGGTTCTGCCATAAACTTGGGTCTAGACGTCTAGTTGTAATTTTCAAAAAAGGATTTTGAATTTGAATATTTAAAGATTTTTTAAATTGTATTTTAAATATGTTCGACCTATGTTTTAATTTCGACCCCAAAATTAAAATATTATTTATAACTGACAAATTTTATATTTTTGTAAAAATCGGATTTTAATTTAAATATTAAACTTTAACCCTAAACTAAATTTTATTTTATTTAGGAATTTTATACTAAATTACAATGTTAATTCAATTGAAATTAGCGTTAGCTCTAATTTGATATTTAATTGAAATTCGATTTTAGTTAAAATTGTCCCGCCCAAAAATTTTGAAGAATTGAAGTTCGACTTTAATTTAGTATTTAATTAGAATTTGATTTTAATTAAATAGTTTCACCCTATAATTGTAGAATTAGAGTTGGACTCTAATTCGGTATTTAATTAAAATTTGATTTTAATTCAATAAACCCGCTAATTAAATTAATTGATTAATATGATTAATTAATTATTTAATGGTTTCAATCCATAATCTAAATGAGTTTAGACGACTATAATTGTTAGATTCTTGAAACATGTTTGCATATAATATTAGATATTATATAGGATGCATTTATTTGATGAATGTTTATGTATTGGATGATTATGAACTCGACCATATAGATGTATTGAATAATTCTTGTTGTTTTATAGGCATGGGAGTTCTCAATTTGTTTCAAATCTATGAGTCCATTATTATTGTTGTTATGATGGGCCTGCGCGTTCAATTTCATTTAGGCTTGCGTGCTAACTAGTAGAAGATACATGATATAGTTTGACTCATTGAGGATGCAAGAAGGGAGGAAACCATGGAGATTGTACATTGATACTAATTCAATGCAATACTAATTCTAATTAAATACCCTAGTATTTAATTAGAATTTGATTTCAATTAAATAGTTTCACCATATAATTGTGGAATTAGAGTTGGACTCTAATTCGGTATTTAATTAAAATTTGACTTTAATTCAATAAACCTGCTAGTTTTTTGAGAATCACTATCTTCAAAAATGAATGAAGGAAAACTCATAAAGATATTTCTAGCTGTAGTGGGACACAAGATTAAACATCTCCTAAAGATGTTGATAAATCTAGTAAGGCTAGAATAAGCAGAATGGATACAAAGGACTTTAGGATCGGAAGAAATTGATTCTCAACTTACTTAAATTTACTTAGTAGAGGAAAATGAGAAAAATGTCATAAGAACAATACATTTTTTTCTAAAAGAGGAAATCAATCCTAAAACCTTGACTCCTTGTGATGGTATCTTTTGAAAAGATGCAATTAAAAATGAAATGGATTTAATTATGTCATACAATATGTGGGAATTTGCCAATTTACTATCCAGGTCTAAACCCATTGACTGTAAATGGGAGTTCAAGAGAAAATATAATGTACATGGTTCTCTTAATATATTTAAAACTAGATTAGTAGCTAAAGGTCATCGACAAAAAGAAGAAATAGATTATTTTGATAAATATGCATCGATAGCAAGAATAGAATCAATTAGGAAATTATTCACGCTAGCATCCATATATAACTCGTATATTCAACAAATGAATGTCAAGACGATATTCTTCAACAGAGATCTCAATGTAAAGGTCGATAAGGAACAACCTGAAGGGTGCTCTACCAAAAAATAAACATAAGGTGTGTATGTTATTAGAATCAATACAGGATTTAAAACAAGGGCCTAAGATATGGCATGAGAAGTTTGACTTAATAATTATTTCATTTGGATTCATATATAATAGTGTAGATAAATACTTATATTCTAAATTATATATATATATATATACACATATATACACACACACACACACACACACACATTTCTTTGATTCTACAAACTCTTTTACTATTCTTTTGTTCCAATAATCATGATTTGTCACCTACAGCCATCCAATTATCCAGTCTCCAGTGAAAATCCACACAGGAAACAAGATTAAGTGAAAACTAGGGTTTTCTTTTTTGTGCTAGTAAGAAGAATGAAAAATCTCTACAATTTCAAAACCCTAGCTGCTCATTAATATAAGCCCAAAACAAGCTTGGCCCGTCTCTTGACCTAATCCATTATTTAATTTACCCATTTAATTAAATCTGGGCATATCAATAAGCAACTTCATTAATTAGTCTATCCAATATTTGTTAAATTAATTAATTAGTAAATCACGATCTTCTAGTTTTCATTTTGTGTGCGACCCATCATGTTCCTAATCACGATGCTTAATAATATAGATGGTAATCGGGCTCGTCGGCTCGGGTTGCCTGTGGCTCAGCCCAAAAAAAAGCTCAAGCCGAGCCCCAATTTGGGTTGTCGGGCCAAGCCCAAGCCAGCCCGTGTGGCTTGTGGGTCTTTATATTAATGAAAAAATTGAAGGCAGCAACCTGCTACCTTAAAGAAGATAACAAAGCTGCTGCCTTATTTAAGGCAGCGGGCTTGCTACCTATATATTGAGAGAGAAAAAAAACTAAAAAAAAAAAAGTGAGCCTGCCAGGCCTTGCTTGGTTCGAAAAGGCCCGAGCCAAAATCTCGGGTTGAGATTAATTTCTTTGGCCGAGCTCGGGCTCGAAAATACTTGAGCTGAGAGTTTTGGCTCGTGAGCTGCCTCAGATCATTGACATCCCTACTTACCAATGTGAATTATTATTTTGATCTAATCAAAATTAATAAATTGAAATACCCATTTTAATTTATCACCAATTCACATTCGTCATCCTAAATTGACATCTAGCAATGTGCTAGGGCAATACATATAACGGAAAATGTCACGTGGTATGACAAAACAAGACTTGTTCGTTTACTGTGAAATTATAATCTCTTCGTCAATATGATCCAATTAATTACAAGATATGGATAAGTGTAAATCTCATTTATTGATCATATCTTTCATTCCATGATTAACTCAATACAAGTTAAAAACTCTTTTTCGACTTAAAAGTACACGTTGTCTAAGGATTTCATTACCGACTTAATTGGATGAAATGTAGATAATAATCCCTTACTGTCTAAGAGTGATAAATCCTCTATTGATCATTCACAACTTTCATACGATTATTGATATTCCCGAACGATGCCTTTTTAGCGGCCATTGGTAGAGCAACATCCAATATCACCAAAGTATGACTGTCTTCATATAAGGCACTATGATGACCTCAAATCAAATGACCAATTCCACTACCGAACATTAGATATTAACATGTGACACTTAGATAATTATCCATGTGGAATCTTCCAGCGGGTTTCCAATGTTTTGTTCTATAACAAAACATCCACGGTTCATTTAAGTGTTACCACACTTTTACTTGTGAGATGAACTATTTACTTTGTAAGTAAGAAATACTACACGTGATGGTCTATCGGTAATTACGATATCTGTATAACAACCACTGATGATTTAAAATTCAATCATATATAATTTGTATTTAACAATCACAAATTCTTATGATTAAACAAAATACGAAGATTTGAATCTACGGATTCTATTGTTGAATATTAATTAAATAATAGATCTACCATAAAATTGTATCAATTATGTATATATTAAAATGCTTATTTCCAAAGTTGATTGGACCTAGGGCATAACACTTACATTTTCTATCTTCCACATTCAAGATGAAAGATCTTGGACAAGTGGATGTCATATTAGGTATCAAATTTTACAAAAAATATTGGGGATTATTATTTGAGTCAATCACATTATATAGAGAATATGATAAATAAATTCAAACACTAGAAAAAATTGCTTAATCCCTCTCTTGTTTTAAGCTCTAAAATTATAAATAATGACAGAAGAGCTATCACTCAACTGTTGTATTCAAGTGCTACATGGAGTCTTATGTTTGCAATTTAATGCACTATACCGAACATGGTATTTGCAGTTAGTAAACTTAGTTTACTAGTAATTTGAGCAAGAAGCATTGGAAGTCCTTTAGGAAAGTTCTTGATTACTTAAAGAAAACAAAAACTTAGGTTTACAATATTCCAAATTCTCGACGATATTACAAAGATTTACTGATACTTGTTGGATATCTAGCA
>NW_019263801.1:276147-362735 GCF_002742605.1 Olea europaea var. sylvestris | reverse complement strand
TGAGATTTGTACTGAGTGACCGCCTAGTTCATTTCTTTTGATTGCTGAGTTTGAATTTTTGGTTTGTTTTTTGGTGGCTTTTCTTAAAAAATATCAAAATTTCATAAAATATTAGGGCCTTTTCATGATATATTGATGGAAAATTATATATAAGAGATAGTTTTCCATTCCTAAATACAATACAAACAATCGATACTGGAAAACAATTCATTCAATATAGTAAAGAGATTTTGTCAATTCTTTTAACCCCTTTGTGTTCATTAAGTTTTGGAAGTAAAACACTAGTGTTCAAGTGGTTTCTTCTTCATGGCTTGATTTAATCCTACAAAACATTTGTTGTGAGTCCCTTTTAGCACCAAAATTAATCCTAGAGGAGGCAAATATCATTTGAGAGCAACGATTATGTGTTCGAGCCTTTTTTCCATAATTTGGTGTTCTTGCTTTTTTCCCACTTTTGTTTTCTTCTTCATTCCCACTTGAATTTTAATATTCACAAACATAGAGATCTTTGTGAATAGTTCTTAACCTTTGATGAAGAAATAGAAGGCAATGAATAGTACTTGTAATGATTTTGTAGCCTGTTGTCTGTCTTAGTACAAAATTGTCACCATTCAACTCAAGCTATCTCAGATCATGTTGATCAACATCTCAATGCTGCAAAACTTCCTAGAATCTAAAATTTGAGTTTACGAAAAAGAGAAAGATAGAAATATTACAAAATATAAAACTATTTAGCCTTTTAATTTTCATAAACTCATATACAAGTATCACTTCTCCATCAAAATAATATCCATGTACATTCAAGATGTTTAGATGCTAAAGCTTGGATATCAAAAGAACCTCATGCTTAAAATATTCAACTAGGTCTTGCCTAGAATCTGATGAATACTTTTTAACAGCTATTTACTATCTTGTAGATAACAAACCCTATACAACAGTGAGAAAAAAAAAGAACATCCACATCACCATCTTTCATAGCAAAACAAGGGAAGATGTTGAAAAGCAGTCAGTCCAACAAATATCAACATTTATCAACATTACTGGTCCAACTTTCTACAGTATGAAAATTGATTAGATGTAGCATCAATTGTTTCTAGATCAAATTTATTCAATTCCTCTATTAACTAGGAGACTGCAAATAAATTGAGCCTCGCACTTTGTATGTGCAGGATTTGACTGGACTAGGAAACGAGTTTGCTCGAACTTGGCTCCAATGTAATTCAAGATTCTACTGAAACTTGATCTAGACTCCTTTAATTATTTAGATGAGCCAAGCTCAAGTTTGAGCTATTAATAAATCTAGAAAATTATTTACAGAGAAAATTCCTCGCCAAATAAAAATTCCCAGCCCAAATCAGTAAAAATACAATATAGATGAATCAATTTACAATACATTCAGATTCGACAACTCTAGTATTCTCTTACCTCCTGACTATAATCACCAAAGGCCTCCTGGATTGTATGCTTTTACAACAATTCCAAAACTTTTGAATCCTCTATCTCTCGTAGATTACCTAAAACTTCTCATTCTCCTTCAAGTAGAACTTCGATCACTTTCCTCGATCTTCAGAACTCATACAAATTATGTAGAAGAATGTATTTTGGTATTTTGAATTGTGTGGGTTTGGTGTTTTGGATTGTGTGGGTTTGATGCTTTCCAATGATATGGGCGAATCAATAGAGGATTTAACTATATTGTATAAAGTGAATAAAGTAATTTCTTGTTTAGCCCAGTGACAGGCAAGTAATAGGTGCTTCTCTCGAGCGATAGGCAGGCGGCAGGTTAGGGACAATGTTACTGTTTTGGATGCTCGAGCAACAACTTGATGGCAAGCTAGCACAAATTTGGCAAGTTTTTTCCTTTGTTCCATAGATGATCCTAAAGACTCCTAACACACATCTATACGACCTACCACTTGACTCTTTGACTTTTTAAAACCCTTACAAAATTATGTTTTTGTCTAAAGATTGCCTATATATCTAAAACCTAACAAACTTTCCCTTTGACATTCTATGACAAAATGTGGTGTTTTACAAATCAAAAATATTCAATCTAATCTATCCAAAACCAACTAATTCAACAAATTATTGCCTTTCCTTTGTTAGACATTTTCCTGAAATAACAACTCAAATACAAGTGTAAAAGCATGTGAACAATAACAGAAGCAAAAGCAGTTGAGACAATTATTCTTAAGCTCAAAAAAATCCGAGCTAAATTAAGATGTAATATCAATGTAAGCCAATACACCAAAACAAAACATCGATATCACTAAACATCAAAACTTAATCTAGCTAGTCAAAAGTTATTATCATGTTACATGTTTTTCAAATCAAATCAACATAACATACTACTCTACTACTATCTCTTTTTTTCACAAATGACCAGGGATCTTTAACAACTAATCAGTAGTAGCATCATCTCCATCCATCGCCTCATCAAAATCATCATCATGTTCATCACAATGCTCCCGAATCCATCAGACTTCTCGCTGAGCATATGTAATTGCACTACGAAGTGTAGCAAACTCTACTGTGTGATGCTCTAAAGTTGCTCGCAACTGTAAAATCTCAGCCATCATATGAGCATAATGCTCGATCATCACAGACATCTGTCCCATAAAAGCTACAGAAGGGTCCATGGGAACAGAAATAGGATGCGGAATAGGATCAGCAAGCGGTGGTGGAGCAAAGCTAGATGATGATGGAATGTCAGTGGTGGAAGTAGGGATGTCAAATCGAGATAAAAGGATATTGGATCGAGATAAATGAATATCAGATGGATCAACAGAAAGCAGATCACCAATAGGATCAGCTAGAATAGTTAGATCAACTGGCTCAGCTGGCTCAAAATGAGAGGGAGATGAATGAACATGAGACATACTATGTGATATTGTAGTATGGCCAATTAGCTAAGAAACCCTCCCCATAATACTATTAGAAAAAGTGGCCCAAAGAGTCGTCACAAAGCGATAAATCAAGCAGGCTCAAAGAAGACCTATCCTAGTACTCGTCACTCTGAAAGTACGTATAATCTAATAGAATATGAAAGAATAAAGGTCTATAGAGTCACCATGCAATAGTGTATAAGGAAAAATTGCCTTGTCCATGGGCAAGAAAGAGGTGTGGAAGACTAGTCACGAATTCATGTACATAATGCACTACAAAATCTATTGATCAATTGGTAGGGATCCAGTACAGATCATAGTTGGACACCCTTCTAAAGGGTTGTTAAATAGGCTTGATTGGATAAGAGAGTCTATAGGAGGGGCGTGGACAAACAGATATGGAAATAGTACTAGAAATGATATCAAGAGTATCTTACCCCAAAGAAAAAAGCCCTAAAGGCCGACTTGCTAATATCAAGAATGTTTGCATAGAACTCTTGGACAAGGAGACTAGGCCAAAAAAGACAACTCAACAAGTAAAGGCTCATATGGCAACAAGATCCAGAGAAAGATTGGAAAAGATTACCTCACGTTCCACAAAAAATGGCGTAAAGAAAATTGAGTCCCAAAGACATCTTGGTCAGTAAAGGAGATGAAATCTAGACCTACTATATGAAGTTGACGCACCGAATGCCTGTACAGTAGCCCTCGTTCTCTTTAGCGGCATTGTAACAAAGTTGCAATTCAAATACATCAATAGATTCATCTAAAGATATTATATACCTCTTCAAACAACTAACTAATGATGTGCAAGCATCCACATGAAATGAGGCAAATAGATCATATATACACAAAATGGTTTACACATAGTCCACATATACCAAAAACTGTTATATGCACGCACAATGATGCGAAATTGTGTAATATATGCAAAACGATGCATAAACTACCAAATGCATGCAAAATGATGGAAAAATTGCCAATGCATGCAAAACAATGCAAAAAACTAAAGGAGAACACGTGTGGAGACTAGTGACCAAGCGAGGGATGTGAGGCATGGTTGAATGCTATGCAGTGCAAGGATTTAATTACCATGGAGGCAGGACGGGGTGCCTAGATGCAAGGTGATACAACACCTTGGTACAGAGTCACAAGATGCCTCAACGGAAGGAAATGATGCCTATATGTAGGGTGATGCGACCGCTTGACGCAGGATAACGAAGGGCAAATGTGGAGAATATTGCATCAGATTAAAATTCAATGAAAAACTTAAACAAAAGTACAATGTGATGACCTAGACATGCTCATAATAGTGTACTTGAAGTAATTAGCTAAATATGTGTCAAAGATTAAGCAAAAATGTGGATGAGATAAAACATTAAACATGAGGTGTGCAAACATGAAACATGAAGTCCAACTAAATATCAATCATAAGAAAAAAAAATCGACCAATTCAAATTGTACAACAATCCAGCATCTAAATCCTATCCCATACTCTATCAACAAATATGTCAAAAATCAAGAGAAGAGCCAAAAAAGGAATGGAAGAACCCTAATTCGCGAGTTAAGCTTCAAACTTGAAATTTTGAAATAAGTTATGCAATATGGAAAAAAAAAACCAACAAAAATCGATGGCAGAAATTAGAATTTAGCCAAATTCTTAACTTTAATGTGATGATATAGGGAAATAGATGATGTTATGAGCCTCTAAGAATGATAAAATCGTGCAATTGAAGGTTGAAGAACTTGGGTGAGACAAAATTGTGGTGAAAATTGAGTAAGTGTTGAAAAAAAAAATGAGTTTTGTGTCTCTTGAAGGAATAATAACACTAGGATTGTCGCTTGTGCGATAGGCTGGTGCTATGCTAGAGCAGGGCTTCTAATTTTGACGTTTAAGCAATGCCACAGCACCAAGTGGGTAAAAATGTATTGAAAAAACTAGCACCTAATTTTTGAAAATTTCGAACTATAGCACCTTCTTTCAATCTTATTTTTATATTATGACAGGCATTCCAACATATACGTTAACTAAAAAATTCAGTTGATCACAAGTAAGCCATAATCAATGAATAGAAAACTTCTCCACATACTCAGATCGAGATTAAATGAAGTAAATTGTATAGTGACCCATTTGTGAAAAGTTGCACTAATTCCTGATGAGCAAGACTCCAAAACTTAGATTTATGAGAAGGGACGTGCTAAACATCACCTCAGAGTATTTTCCTCTAGTAGTGAAAGGCAAATCTAAAACTATTAGGACCTTTTAAGCAATTTTTATTTTATTTTTATCAATAAGTAAAATCTTATGTGCAATCTCATTTCCATTAAATGACCAAGATGACCCATGTAACCAGCTTTGGACCGATAACTCCAAGTCAATTCACCATAGGGGCATCAGGTTATGAGAAACCACTTAATTGTTTGAGTCAAATAAGTTTTGAATATGAGTATAAGATAAAGCTCACTTTGTACTATATGTCAAATTTTTGGTAAAGGGGATATACTAGAGCCTTAGGTCAAACTAGTTACAGATCAATTCATGTTCGAGGTCACTTCACCCGTAGATGACTACCATCCCAAATCTCATACATGCGGTCAAAACTCACTTACAAATCATAGTGCATACTATGCAAATGGTACATGAAGAGATCTATACCAAGTACTCCATATAAATCTAAAAAAAAAAGTGATAAAAATTACGTAACCATTCATATGGTTATATGCATACATGGTCACAAAAGGCAACTTCAAGCAAATCAAATATGATGTAGTAGCATCAAAAATTGACCTTCACAAAAGGCAAGTTCACTTTTATGCAGACTTGACCAAATGGATGAAAATCGTTAGCTTGACCTTTAGTTGACCAAATAATTGACATTACAATAATTTTGACTAATTTTAAAAGGTGAAAATGGTAACCTCACATTTTCTATAATAAAATAACTAAAAATAAAAAACCAAAAGTCAAATAACTTCTTATTCTACATCCACCCTACAAACACTCACCCCCACCCAAAAACCACCACCACTACCAAACTGCTCCATCGCACCCATCCAACGTTGGCACCACCTCCAGTGCCTCCACCTCCATCACACCACAACAACATATCCACCTCAAATCTACAACCACTACAATCCACACATACACACCCTACACCAAAAGTAAAACTACCAATACCACTATCGATATAATCTTTTACCACAATATTTAGAATGTATTTCAACTTTTTAAAGTTAAATTAACTACTTTTTTACCATACATAATTCAGAATTTGACTTTAAATTTATAGAAATAATAACAATTCTCACCTTTAGACTACAATACAAAAGCACATCTACAGTATTGACTTTAAACTGATAGAGTTTTTACATAACAATCCATTTGGTTTTTGGTGCAGCCTCTGCCATTAATAAATTCAGCACATCTATAGTGATGGAGATGGAGGGAGCCGAAGGTGGTGCCGATGTTGGGTGGGAGAGATGAAGTCGTCTAGTAGTGGTGGTGGTTTTGGGGTGGGGATAGATATGTGTGGGTGGATGGAGAAGAAGAAGTTATTTGGTTTTTGATTTTTGATTTCAATTATTTGATTTTCGTTGTTTTAGTATGAAAAATATAAAGTTACCATTTTAACCTTTTAAAATTATTCAAAATTATTGTCATTAATTATCTAGTCAACTGATGATCAAACAATCAGTTTTCATCAATTTGGATTTCAGGTGTGAGTAAAACAAGGTTTGATACCGTGATTGCAATTTTTTCTAAACCAGTGTATTCATCTATTACGGATACCTAATAGAACAAGATAATGAATATGAAAGTGACAAAATGATTGAAATTGTTGTCTTAATAGAGTACACATACGACATTTGTTAAAAATTTTGTCACTTTTATCATTGTTAAAAAGAGTCTAAGTTGTCACTTTTGTCATTAATATGTAATTTCATCAATAGAATAACTGAATTATCACTATAATCACTCATAAACTAAAGTAGGCTATATTTTTAATGATATTCAAAACGTATGTCACTTTTTGTTAAAAAAAAAAAAGTGAAATATCACGTCAATTTTAAGAAGTTAAGGTATATTTTCGCTAAAAAGTATCCTGTCACTTTTTAATACATATCATGTCCCTTTGATCCAATATTCCTTTGGTATGATCAACTCCAAATTCTATAAAAAGAGAAAAAAACAAAATGAAATGAAAGGTGACAAAAACTTAAAAAGTGACAAATCAATATGTGGGCTTTCGAGGTTTGTGGGAGAAGGGGGTGGGTGGGCAGGCATGACTTATATGAAATTGTAGTTCTAATTAGCTTTAAGGGCATTAGTCTAATATATTTATTTTTCGAAGGATAGTAGACCTGATTTTTCCCATTTTAATTCCTATCCATACATTTAGTTTGTACGAGTAAATTTTTACTTAAGACAAGTATGAATGGTTGATTACGCCCAAAGAATAACACGCTAGTTGTAGTACAGATTTGGAGTGTCGATTCCACAGGGACATGGACAAATTGTTTAAAGCATTTAACAAACTAAGGTTTTCGTGGTTGTGAGAGGAGTTTATCAATTTGAATGAAATTTAAATATCAAAGTGTGAGATTCGTAAAGCACCGGAATTCACTCTCTTGGATTGGGTCAATCAACATCAATCATTCACGCATTTTACTCCAAAAATCTAGGTTTGATCTCACCTAGACCTAACACTAAGTATATAGCATAAGGCATGATATTTACACTAGCCTCTAAATCGAGAAGAGTTTGTGCAACCTCATGGTTCCCAATGGTGCAAGACATAGTTGGGCAACCAGGGTCTTTATACTTGGGTAGAATCCTTTGTTCAATTACCGCACTTACTTGTTCAGTCAAGAAAGCAGTTTTCTTGAAGTGGAATTTCGTTTTTAAAGTGCATAACTCCAAAGCTGGGGGTGAGATAAGAGTGCAAAATATGATATTTTCTCCTCTTAATTGTTGCATTTGTATAATTATTTGATGTCAAAATACGCTCATTACTGTTATGTTTTGATATGGAAAATGTGAAATTTGGAAGAAATGAGTAAAAAGGGCCAAAGTGGAAGAAAGTGAAAGTTAAGAGTCCAAGTTACAAATAATCCATAATGAGACGGGAGATGGAATGATAATTTAAGAAAGCTAGGAGTCAATTGGGTGTAATTTGAAGTCAAAAGAAGTGAAATATGATCATAACATATTCACAAATCAATTTCCAATCGAAAAAGTTGCGCACCGATTTTCAGCCTCATGCTAAGACCCATTTTTTATAAGGAAAATGATTAAATCGGAAGGTAACTTTTGAATCAAATTTGTAGCCCTTTGAGTTATTTGTCCAACACAACTTGAATCACCTCAATTGGATATTGGGAAAAAAAGTTATATCCAAAATATTAAAAGCTGTTCGACGAAAAAATATCTCAACTATGTGGTCACATAGTTCAAAAGCTATGCGACCGCATAGAAGGGTCCAAGAAACTTTTTGACGCCACACATTTGTTCTATACGACCGTATGGCTTATAACCATACGATCGCATAGTTATCCTCCGAGACCAAATTTGCCAAATTCCTAAATTGACTCCATCACTTATGAAAACACGTTTCATAAGCCCAAAAACACTTTAGAACGTGGAGGATTGAACCTAGACTCCATTTTTCTCTCATCTTTGGCCAAGAAACTCCGTGGAAGGCTAAGAAAACTTTGGTGAAGCAAGGGATGAACTCGATTGGTGTCAGTGATGTCAATGTCTCTTCACGCATGTAATTTGGTTTTTCATTGATAAACAATTCTAGGTTTATGATTTCATGTTTATTGAATGTGTTTTGAAATTGGTTTAATATGTATTAAATTTTTATGGTCTAATAATTTTCTTTTCATTGAATAATTGAAATATGTATTGAATTTCAATTTCAATCATCCCATTGGTGTGACTCGCTAATATTATATGCTTGATGTATGTAATTGATTTTGAATCTAATTCCAATGAATTAAAGTGAAAATATCTTGTAGGAAATCTAAATTCTAGAGTAATAAGTGAAATTCAATTGATATAGGCCTCAACTTCAAGCATTGTTATGAGATTGATTTAACTTTTACTATATTTCTCATAGACTCAATCATGTTTTGTTTATTATGAAATTCACTATTTGTTGAATTTCAATTTCATACAATTTTATTGATGATTTGATTAATGCATTATACTTGAGGTATATTGTCGTTTCTCAAAGTGATTTGAATAGTGATTCACATTGATTAATCCGAACCAATCGAGGGAATTTCTGTACTTCATTATTTCACACATTGATTCAAAATTCGTTACTTCAATAATTGATAGTTACATTTCATTCAAACTGATAAATTCCTTACACAAAGCACGAAGAAAACCTTAAGCTTTTGATCCTTTAAAAAATTTCACATCTCCTTGTGGATACGATGACCCCAAAGTCATACTACAACTAACGCGTTATACTTTGGGCGTAATCAAATTTTGGCGCTGTTGTCGGGAAAACGGTACAAATATTTGAAGGATTATTGAGCAAAAAGGGTGGCTTCATCCCTTTTTACATTCTTTCAGTTAGTTTATTTTCTTAATTATTTGTTATTTCTCATTTAGTTTTTTTTTTTTTATGTTTTATGAATAGGCTTTGAGACGAGCACGGGTGATTCATTGCGAGGCCTCAACTAGTGTTTGAATCACTTTCTAACCCTGTTTTTGATACTGAATCTGTTGACACATACATTACATCACATAACACCATGACTGATAGTGAACATGAAAAGGCACCAACTAGGACTTTGCATGATTATCTCCATCCCAAAAGTACATCTACACCGTCATGCATCATATTTTCACCTAATATGCCACGTGTGGACCTTAAACCGGGAATGATCCAACCACAATTTTGAAAATGAAAACCTATATGTGTATGTATATTAGGAAATTTGAAGAGGTTGTTGCAACGTTTCACAATCAACTTGATACAATTAATGCATTGAGACTTAAATTTTTCACATCTCTCTTAAAGAAGGAACAAAAAGCTGGCTATATTCATTGAGACCACGCTTGATTGGGACTTGGGTTGAAATGACTCAAGCATTCTTTGGCAAGTACTTTCCCCATCACAAAACAACCGCTTGAAAAAGAAAATATTTTCTTTTACTCAAAAGGAGAGTGAAACTTTATATCAAGCATGGGAAAGGTACAAAGAATTGCAAGCCCTCTGCCCCCACCATGGTTATGAAAGTTGGAGTATTGTGAGTTATTTCTATGAGGGATTATTACCTAGGAAGCGTCAATTTGTTGAAATGATGTGTAATGGGGAATTTTTGCAAAAAGATCCGAATGAGACCATATACTATCTAGATGACTTAGTTGAAAAATCCCATACCTGGATTGGACCTAGTGCCACTGAGAGTACTAATAGGTCACGATCCACTGGAAACCCGAATAACACTGGTATTTATTATCTTAGGGAGGAGAATGACCTTAGAGCCTACACAGAATGCATCCAGTGTTCCTCAAAATCTTATGTGCTAGGGACTCAAAGCCTACACAGAATGCATCCCATGTTGAATCTTTAGGACCGTGTTTTGTTTGTGGTGGAATTGATTATCCAACTCAAGAGTGTGCTACCTATGCTAAGATGAGGGGAGTTTATGAGGAACACTGTAATGCCTTAGGTACATACCAAAGGCCATATTCTCTCTTTTCTAAAACATACAATCCGGGGTGGCGAAATCACCACAATCTCAACTAGAAATCTGAAGGCCAGCCAAATAAAGCTCACATTGTACCTCTATATCAACCCATGTCCTCTAGAAACTCTTTAGAAGACACTCTTCATGCATTTATAGAAGCACAGATTAAGACTTACCAAAAGTTTGAGACTATGATCACCCAAATTGTTGAAGAAAATAAGGAAATAAAATCTCATATGTCCAAACTAAGTAATGCCTTAGTTGTAGGAGAGTTGGAGGCAACACATGGCACAAACTTCAGGATCAGGAAAGACCAACTTGAAGGAAGTAAGTGCCATAACCACTAAATCTGAAAAAGTCATAGAACCAACCCCCAAACTAGGAAAAGTGAGAAGGATCCCAGTAGCATAGAAAAGAGCACACCTAGTGAAAAGATAGTAAAAAATCCGTCTAGAGTGCCCTTTCCTCAAGCCCTGAAGTCGACCTTGAAATCTTCTAGTCTACACAGTGAAATCCTGGAGCACCTCAAACAAGTAAAAATCAATCTACCTCTCTTGCACGTGATTTCCCAGGTTTTCACATATGCTAAAGTCCTTAAGGACTTGTGTACTGTAAAAAGAAAGCACCATGTCAAGAAAACTACCTTCTTGACTGAACATGTGAACACAGTAATTGAACAAAAAGTCCCACCAAAGTATAAGGACCTTGGTTGTCCTATTGTTTCTTGTATCATAGGGAACCATGAGATTTCACAAGCTCTCCTCGACTTAGGGGCTAGTGTCAACATCATGCCTTTTGCTATATACTCGGCATTAGGTCTAGGTGAGATCAAGCCTACTACAGTGGTCCTACAATTGGCTGATCGGTCCACTATTAGACCTAGGGGTAGTTGAGGATGTGCTAGTACATATTGACAAATTTTCTTACCCTGTAGATTTTTTGATTTTGGATGTGAAAGTAGATGTGATTGTTAACTCCAAGATTTCTATTATTCTTGGTAGACCTTTTCTTGCTACAACTAACGCTCTTATTAATTGCATGAATGGTTTGATGAAGCTATCTTTTGGGAACATGACCTTGGACGTCAACATCTTTCACATTATGAAAGATCTTGAGAAAGATGATGCGTGTCATCAAACATACATGATTGATTTACTCGTTGAGGAGGAAGCACATGCTCTTATTGACCCTGACCCTTTAAATTCTTTCTTTTTAAATTCTGAAATTCCCGCAAGGTATGATAATGGGGAATATGCTAATATTTATGCTAATTTTATTGATTTTCAAGATTATGGGACACCACTTGTGACTACTTCCAATGAGTATGGTGCAATGTGCTGAAGGTTGACAATGCCCTGGCTGGATGCGGGCTAAAGAAAGCAATATTAGGTCGAGCCAACGACAATAAACAAAGGCGCTACTTGGGAGGCAACCCAAGGGAAGTTCGTCCCCTTCTCTTTCTTTTTATTTTCATTTATGCATTCTTTCTAGGTTTAGTCCATACATCATTCATTGCATTCCTTTTATTTTTATTTTCTACATCACACTTTCCATTGAAGACTTTCAGACTTCTTATACTTCAACTCATGTGATTCACTTCGACACTCAGGTGACATCTTTCCTTACCTTTATTTGGCAGACATGGTCTTGCATTGAGGACAATGCAATGTTTAGTAGGGGGAGAGTTTAACTTAAATTTTGTTGTGAATTGCATGATTTAAATGGAATTTTGGTATAAATTTTTTTGAAGTCCCTAATTCACTGCATGATCTTGAATGACAATATATGTCACTAGGAATTAATGTTGTTTATGAAAGTTTGGATGTTGAGACATTTGCTGAATCTTTTTATGCACACAAGCCTTGTGGTAAGATAGTGGTTTAATACATGTAGCTAGAGTAGTTTCTTGCTGAAGTTTTCTTGTGAGAGTTAGTGAGGATCGAGAGTCACCGTACACTAAAACAGCAATGAGCAATCATTGATTGTGTGAATTTGAAACTCTTTTGAGAATATATGGTTTGTGGTAATATGGTAAATTATTTGGGAAATGATGAAGGTCAATTTAGGATTAACATATAAGCCTTTCAAGCATTCTTTTTCAATAATTACAACCCCTAGTAACCATGTTGAGCCATACACACATGTATAGCATTTTCTTCATACACCCATGTTATACATACTTCTCTACATTGGAGTATAGTCTATTCATGTATTTACCCAACTTTTTACTTCGAAGCGTGTAGTAAGTATTGAATGCTTATTTGTGAAAAATAGAAGTAAGAAAATGACAAGAGTTACTATGTGCTCAAGCAAAACACCCGTAAAAAAAATTGATTTTGGGGTTGAAATATTGAAGAGTGTATTGATCGAAAGATATAATCTATCAAGATGCTTGATGAGATGCCTAACTACATCCCCGAAGTCCTTGAATCTTTATATACTCATTTTCATATAACCTAACCTAAACCACATTACAACCATTTACACTTATTATTTTGATCCCAAGTATGATTGTGGTAAGAAAGTGATGAATTTTCATTTGATAGTATGCCTATCATGCGATCAATGCTCGCTTATTGCTCATTCATAAACATTTAAGTCTCCAAATTTTGAGTGTATCCTTTTCTCAACTCCATATAGAGAAAATCGCCCTAAACACTTTGATACCCGTGAGTTGTGGAGCGAACCTTCAGCTCGAGACATACTTGATGTTGCATATGTTAGGGTTGGTGGTAAGATGACTATAGTTTGACACGCACTCACACATTTGGCAAGTATTTTTGATATCTTGATGATCATGGCATTGTTAAGTTCTTGTGGTGTTGAGTTTGAAAAGAGCATGAATTGTAGTTAAGTTGGAACTTAATAATTTCATTTGTATCACAGTGTAATCATTCGTTTGCTTGTTCTGCATTGAATTGCTAGGGACTAGCAATAAGCAAGTTGGGGGTGTGATAAGAGTGTAAAATATGATACTTTTTCCTCTTAATTATTGCAGTCGTTAAATTATTTGATGTCAAAATACACTCATTACTCTTATATTTTGATCAAGATTGCAATTTGATAGAAAATGAGAAATTTGGGATAAATGAAAAAAAATGGCCAAAGTGGAAGAAGTGAAAGTTAAGAGACCAAGTTACAAATAATCCATAATAAGACGGATGATGGAATGATGATTCAAGAAAGTTAGGAGTCAATTGGGCGTAATTTGAAGTCAAAAGAAGCGAAATATGACCATAACATCTTCACAAATCAATTCTCAATTGAAAAAGTAACGCATTGGTTTTCAGCTTCATGTTAAGACCCACTTTTTACATAGAAAATGATCAAATCGAAAGGTGACTTCTAAAGAAAAATTGTATCCCGTCGAGTTAGCTGTCCAAAAAAACTTGAATCACCTCAATCGGATATTGGGAAGAAAAGTTATGTCCAAAATACTACAAGTTGTTCGATAGAAAAAAATTTCAAAAGATATGCGACCGCATAGAAGGGTCTAGGAAACTTTTGGGCGCCACACATTTGTTCTATGCAAGCGCATGGCTTATAACCATGTGGTCGCATAGTTATCCTCCGAGACCAAATTTGTGAAATTCCTAAATTGACGCCATCACTTATGGAAACACATTTTGACACGTTTCATAAACCCAAAAACACTCCAGAACGTGGGGGATTAAACCTGGACTCCATTTTTCTTTCATCTTTGGCCAAAAAACTCTATGGAAGGCTAAGAAAACTTTGGTGAAGTAAGGGATGAACTCGATTAGTGTCGGTGATGTCAATGTCTCTTCACGCATATAATTTGGTTTTTTATTAATAAACAATTCTATGTTTATGATTTCCTATTTATTGAATATGTTTTGAAATTGGTTTAATATGTATTAGATTTTCATGGATTTAATAATGTTCTTTTCATTGAATAATTGAAGTATGTATTGAAATCTAATTTCAATCATCCCATTGGTGTGATTCGCTAATATTATATGCTTGATGTATGTAATTGATTTTGAATCTAATTCCAATGAATTAAAGTGAGAATATCTTGTAGGAAATCTAAATTCTAGAGTTATAAGTGAAATTCAATTGATTTAGGTTTGAACTTCAAGCATTGTTGTGAGATTGGTTTAACTTAGACTCAATCATGTTTTGTTTATTGTGAAATTAACTATTTGTTGAATTTCAGTTTCATACAATTTTATTGATGATTTGATTACTACATTATACTTGAGGTATATTGTCATTTCTCAAAGTGATTTGAATGAGTGATTCACATTGATTAATCCGAACCAATCGAGGGAATTCTTGCGCTTCATTATTTCACACATTGATTCAAATTTCATTACTTCAATAATTGATAGTCACATTTCATTGAAACTGATAAATTTCTTACATAAAGCATGAAGAAAACCATAAGCGTTTGATCATTTAACAAATTTCCCATCTCCTTGTAGATACGACACCCTAAAGCCATACTACAACTACCGCGTTATACTTTGGGCATAATCAGAACCTGTGAAATCACATGCAGAAAAGGTAGATTGATTTTTACCTGTTTGAGGTGTTCTAGGATTTCAATATGTTGTCTGCTAGGTTTCAAGGTAGACTTGAGAGCTTGAGGAAATGGTACTCTAGATGGATTCTTCACAGCCTCCTCATGAGAGGTATTCTCTTCTGAACTACTGGGGTCCTGTTCATTTTCCCTGGGTTTGGGGATTGGTTCTATAACTTTTTCACATCGAGTAGTTATGGCATTAACTTCCTTAAGGTTGTTTTCTCCTAAGCTTGGGGTTTGTGTCATATGTTATCCCTTAGGGTTTGGTTGAGCCCATGCTGGAAATTTTCCACGTTTTCCTACAGTTAAGGCATTAGTGATCTTGGACATATGAGTTTTTTTTCTTTGTTTTCCTTAACAATTTGAGTAATCATAGTCTCAAACTTCATATTAGTCTTACTTTGTGCTTCTATGAATTCATGTAAGATGTCTACTAAGAAATTCCTGGAGAATGTAAGTTGATGTGGAGGTATAGTGTAGGCTCGATTATTTTGGGCAGGTTGTTGGTTATCAGACTTTCAGTTAAAATTGGGGTGATTCTGCCACCCCAGATTATAGGTTTTAGAATAAGGAGTGTAGGGCTTTTGATATGTACCTAAAGCATTACAATGCTCCTCATAGACTCTCCACATCTCATCGCAAGTAGCACACTCTTACGCTGGATTATCAGTGCTGTCACAAACAAAACAAACCCCTAAAGGCTCAACATGGGAAATAGATTACATGGTTTTGAATCCTTAGCATGTAGGGCTTTGAGTTCTCTAGTGAGGGATTCTACCTTGCCTCGAAGGTTGTCCTCCTCTCTAAGGGGTAAATACATGTGCTAGTGAAATTTCACTGAGGTCGTGACCTATTGGTACTATCAGAGGCACTAGGTCTAGTCCAAGTATGGGCCTTTTCTGCTAGGTCATCTAAGTATTCAATAGCCTCATCTGGATCTTTTTGTAGGAATTCACCATTAGACATCAATTCGATAAATTGACGCTTCTTAGGCTAATCCTTCATAAAAATAACTTACCACACTCCAACTTTCGTAACCATGGTGGGGACAAAGGGCTTACAATTCTTTTTACCTTTCCCTTCCTTGATATAAAGTTTTGTTGTCCTTCTGGACAAAAGAGAAAATTTGTTTTTTAAAGCAGTTGTTTTATGATGGAGAAAGTATTTGCCAAAGAATACTTAGATCATTTCAGCTCAATTCCCAATCGAACGTGATTGCAGTAAATACAGCTAGCTTTTTGCTCATTCTTTGAGTGAAAATGGAAAAAGATTTAGCCTGACTGCATCCAACGTACCATGTTGACTGCGGAAGGTTGCCACTACCTCCTCAAACTCCCTAATATGCAGCATGGATTTTCACTTTCAAAACCATGAAAATTGGGAAAAAGTTGAATCATTCCCAATTTTAGGTCCCTACATGGCATGTTAGGTAGAAACATGATGTATGATGCTGTAGATGTGCGTGTAGGATGAAGGTAATCATGCAAAGTTCTATAGGACACATCGCCATGCTCACTATCAGTCATTGTGTTATGTAATGTGATGTTTGTGCCAATAGATGCAGAATCGAAGAGAGGGTTAAAAAGTGATTCAAACACTGGTTGAGGCCTCGCAATGATTCACCCTCGCTCGTCTCGATGCCTATTCGTAAAACACAAAAAATGAAACTAAATGAGAAATAACAAAATAACTGAAAAATAAACTAAACTAACTAAAAAATATATAAAAGAAGAACGAAGTCGCCCTTTTGCTCGAGAATCCTTCAATTATTTGTATCGTCTCCCTGACAACGGCGCTAAAATTTGATCGCGCCCAAAGAATAATGCGGTAGTTGTAACACAGCTTTGGAGTGTTGATTCCACAAGAAGATGGATGAATTGCTTAAAGGATTTGAGAAATTAGGGATTTCATGGTTGTGAGAGGAATTTATCAATTTGAATGAAATTTAAATATCAAAGTGTAAGATTAGTAAAGCACCGAAATTTACTCTTTTGGACTGGGTCAAACATCAATCATTCATGCATTTTACTCCAAAAATCTAGGCTCCTATAATATATTCCACGTTAATGTATTGAAATCAGATTCAAAAGCGACCATATACATCAATCGTAAGGCAGTAAGAAATCACACTGATAAGATTAATTGGAATTGGAATTCAATAAATATTCGATCAAACTATAGAAAGAGCATGCCTAATTTTATTAAAAATCTAATAAGAATTAAGCCACTTTCAAAACCAATTCATAAAGAAAAACCTAGATCAATTTAATTTAACTTATAATTTTAGAATTTAGGCTTCCTAAGAACATATTCCGCTTTGATTTATTGAAATACAATTCAATAAACGTTATATCTCAAGCTTAAAATAGTAATCAAATCACATCAATATATCAATTGAAGTTTAAATCTAACAAATATTTTCGTCATTCAATGGAGAAAACATAATCGAATCCATGAACAATATAATAAAAGCTAAACAAACTTCAAAAGTATAATAAGGTAGAAATCTAAATCCCAGAATTATTCGACAATAAAAAGTACGTTACATGAATGAAAAGATGTTAAAATCTCCAAATCCGTTCGACTTCCTTCGTAGCTTCACCGATTAATTTAGTTTTTCTTGGAGTTCTTGAGCCCAAGATGAGAGAAAAGAGATAGCAGATAAGGAAACTTGAAAATTCGACCAAAATTGTTCTGTGCGACTACTTTCAGTATTTTTGGACATAACTTTCTCTTTTGATGTCCAATTAAAGCAATTCAAAGTGCGTTGGAAAGCAAACAAAGGGCTACAATTTAATTAGAAATAGCTCTTTTCAGATCCAAGAGGCCCAGTCCCCTTTCTTATTTTTTATTTACTTATTTCATTTGTTTAAATATTTAATTATTTTTTTTCTTGAATTTTTAATTTTGTTTACAAAAAAAAATAATTATTTATTGAATATTTAATTATTTCTTTAATATTTAATTGTTTTTGTCATTATTATTTTAATTTCTTATCTAATAGTTAATTGATTTTGTAATTATTTATTTAAATGTTTATTTAATATTTAATTATAATTATTTATTTTAATAGTTTATCTAATATTTAATTGTTTATTTAAATTATTATTTCATTGTTCATTTAACATTTAATTATTTATTTAATATTTAATTATTTTTTAAATTTTTATATAATTTCTTTTTTTAATTTATCATCTAATATTAATTATAGTTTAATTTTTTCTTGGATTTTTATTGCTGTTGACAAAAAATAAATTTTTATTTCTTATAATTTTATTGTTTAATTTTTATTTACTTTCATTTCTTTTTCCCGTTATCTATTAATTCTTACATATAGTAGTTACACTTCAGTTAGTTTACTTTTATAATGCTATGCATTATCCATATATCTAGCTAAAGGTTCAAACATTTGAAATTTTGCCGGATAGAGTTCCATTTGGACGCCGCCATTATACAAATTCTCGAAAAAGTTACATCGAATTGTAATTTTGTCATCTTTACATCGATACTACGTTTGCTCAATGAGGAGCACACAAACATATTACGTCGATCCTGCTTATGGCTCCTATATTCGTTGTGCAATGTACAGCTCTTTGGACAATTGCTCAATGATTATTATGTCGACTGCTTAAACCAGTTGATAGAGACATGCGCTCCATTTTGATCTTGAGGCAAGGTAGCTATATTCTATATGTTCGAGTTTGCCTTATCACTGGATTGAGATGTACGGACAAAAAAATAGCAAGGGCTTATATTCTGAGAAACANAAAAGATGTTAAAATCTCCAAATCCGTTCGACTTCCTTCGTAGCTTCACCGATTAATTTAGTTTTTCTTGGAGTTCTTGAGCCCAAGATGAGAGAAAAGAGATAGCAGATAAGGAAACTTGAAAATTCGACCAAAATTGTTCTGTGCGACTACTTTCAGTATTTTTGGACATAACTTTCTCTTTTGATGTCCAATTAAAGCAATTCAAAGTGCGTTGGAAAGCAAACAAAGGGCTACAATTTAATTAGAAATAGCTCTTTTCAGATCCAAGAGGCCCAGTCCCCTTTCTTATTTTTTATTTACTTATTTCATTTGTTTAAATATTTAATTATTTTTTTTCTTGAATTTTTAATTTTGTTTACAAAAAAAAATAATTATTTATTGAATATTTAATTATTTCTTTAATATTTAATTGTTTTTGTCATTATTATTTTAATTTCTTATCTAATAGTTAATTGATTTTGTAATTATTTATTTAAATGTTTATTTAATATTTAATTATAATTATTTATTTTAATAGTTTATCTAATATTTAATTGTTTATTTAAATTATTATTTCATTGTTCATTTAACATTTAATTATTTATTTAATATTTAATTATTTTTTAAATTTTTATATAATTTCTTTTTTTAATTTATCATCTAATATTAATTATAGTTTAATTTTTTCTTGGATTTTTATTGCTGTTGACAAAAAATAAATTTTTATTTCTTATAATTTTATTGTTTAATTTTTATTTACTTTCATTTCTTTTTCCCGTTATCTATTAATTCTTACATATAGTAGTTACACTTCAGTTAGTTTACTTTTATAATGCTATGCATTATCCATATATCTAGCTAAAGGTTCAAACATTTGAAATTTTGCCGGATAGAGTTCCATTTGGACGCCGCCATTATACAAATTCTCGAAAAAGTTACATCGAATTGTAATTTTGTCATCTTTACATCGATACTACGTTTGCTCAATGAGGAGCACACAAACATATTACGTCGATCCTGCTTATGGCTCCTATACTCGTTGTGCAATGTACAGCTCTTTGGACAATTGCTCAATGATTATTATGTCGACTGCTTAAACCAGTTGATAGAGACATGCGCTCCATTTTGATCTTGAGGCAAGGTAGCTATTCTATATGTTCGAGTTTGCCTTATCACTGGATTGAGATGTACGGACAAAAAAATAGCAAGGGCTTATATTCTGAGAAACATGAGGCTGCTGAATGAAATTTTCATGGAAAAACGACAGTAACTCTGTTACAATTAGAAGACGAATTCAGGGAATCCGACCAGATATAACAAGTTGAAGTTGGGCTTGGTACTTATCCTCGAGAGCATGCTTAGGTGTCATCACAAGAAGACGTCAATTGACATTTTTCGTTTGAAAGTTGTTGATGACAATGATACGTTTAACAACTATTCATGGGATAGAGATGATTTATGGATAGTTTACGCGTCTTCAGAATGGGGTATTAATGCCTAAGGGGATAGGCCCAAGCGTAAATACGATGCATATGACTTGTCATTAACTTTGCAGGTAAATATTTAACATAATGAACTATCTATATTTTTAATTAAATTTTATATATAATAATTGTAATTATTGTAGATATAGGTGTACGAGACTGTCCCCGTCTTTGCTGGTCGGCATGTGAGGAGAGGGGAGACATGCTACCCTTAAATGCATCATTAACGAGCGCAAGACAAGCCACTTGCCAAACAACTATCAGCCTTCCTTGAAGAACCTAAGGTACGTATTATACATTTACGATTTATATTGTATGTCATTTCAAAATCTCGATACATGGTCATTAATTCAATGAAATGTCAATATATCAGTTTGAAGTCCTTACTAAGTTGACACTATCGTTCGAGGAAGAGGGTCAAAGTTATCTGCGTAAAATGTCTATTCTAGTTGCACCAGAGGTCGCATACCTGAGTCCATTGTGGATTGAGATAGCGATGTTAATTTAATATAATTTGTTGATTATCATTTTGATTTTTTAATTAAGTTATTCATTTGTAATGTTCTTTTTTTAAAAGCACTGTCATGTATCACCTCCACTAAGGAGATCACCTCCGTCGAGGATATATCACCTTCCCTCATGATGTGATCTAGGAAGCACAAGTACCAAAGTCAGGTCCAGAGTCGAGCCCGAGGAAAGATCTGTTGATAGTCGAGGGACCGATGACGCGATCGAGGGCCAAGCGCGTGAAAGAGGCGGTGGGATTGTTTGTCAAAGCAACGGTTGATGAAACAATATTCGAGATGCAAAATGGAGCAAGTTTCGTGTTGGGGACGAAGGCCAAAAAGTATTGGATCAACGTGTTTAAAACTGAAGAAAACGAAGCTGGAGCATTAAACCATGCGGCCGCACAAATCAAAAGTCCTGAGGTCGCATACACCCACCAGAAGTCCCAAAGTTGCAGACCAATTGCACTATGCGACCGCATGCTCTAAAGCTATGTGACCGCATAGGCCAAGTCCGAGGCGAATTTTTTCGAATTTCGCGTTTTTTCCTTATTTTAATAGAATTTCATTATTAGTATATTTTTACCATAATTAGGCTATTGTGGACAAATTTTGTATTATTCTTAGATATTTTTCCTAATTTACTTAGGTTATCTAGAATAGTATAAATACTTTATTCCTTATTGTAAAATATTACAACTCATATTATTAAATATTATTCGTAAGGCATTAATTGCTTTCTCTCGTTCTTCATTGAACGTCGTGTGAACTTATCAAGATTAATCTTGTGGTGTTCAAATCAACCAAGTGAGATTCATATAATTTGTGTAATCAAGAGGTCCGCATATTATCGACGATTCGAGTTGCTTGGTTTCAGTTTATTAGGTTTAATCTAAAACCTTGTCTTTCACTTTCTTGGGTTTGATTCTCAATTTGTTGTAGGTTTGGTAGTGATCGCACTACACGGGTTTGCATCAGTTGGTATCAGAGTTTAGGCTCTAATTTAAGGTTATATGCCTTTTAAATTCTAATTGAGTTTTTGTTTCTAGTTTTTCTTCGTTCTTCACGTTCTTCTGTCCAGCAAAATTCTTGAGTCTTTGATCCAAATTCTTTTCATCTAAAACTTCAAAAGTTATTTTTGGGCTCATTTAAAATCCAAAACAACTTCCGTTTCTTTCGTTGGTGTCGTAGTCAAAGTCCGAGTCCAAAAAATCGTACTGTTCATCGTACAGTAGCAGAAAAAGAAAAAAAGTATTGTTCACGTCTACTGTTCAAAAAAAATTATTTATTTGCAAATTAGTCCTTTATTTTCTTAAATTGTCTTTCTTAGTCCAAATCAATTCAAGAACCACTTTCTTGAATTTCAAAACTTCCAAATTCGAGTCCTTCTTTGTTTTGCAATCTCATTCACATCCGATTTGGGTTTCACGAAACTAATTCCTTGGTTGAGATCCAATTTTTTTTTTGAAACACGTAGTGAAAGCAATGAGCGGTAAAAGTCAGAGTGGTAAGATCAATTGAAGGGATCAATTGAGGGTAAAAGCCAAATTGAGTAAATTCCGAGTGAACTTGGTGAGGCAGAAAAAAGTTAGATTATAGGATGTCTGACATGGAAGGAACACATTCTGGCAGGGACAATGATCAGCTTAACATGATGGCGGAATCGATATTGTGGATGGAAATGATGATGGGGGATGTGAGGGATCGGTTGGATCGACAAGATGTACGGTTAGACAGGCTTAATCCAATGCCTACTAATCCTCGACAGGGAGCCAATAATGCACGATAGAATGGAAGGCAGGAAGTTAGGATAGATGATCAGGATGACTTTAAGGCTGATAGTGGATTCGATGAGGATGCACTTTTGGATACGGAGGTTGGAAAGGTTAGGAATAGAGGTGTTAGGCAAGGTGTAAGAGGTAGGAATCTTGGTGGAGACAAGTTGGATGGTAATTTGGGAAATATTAAAATGACTATTCCTTCTTTCAAAGGGAGGAGTGATCCGGAGGCGTACTTAGAGTGGGAGAAGAAGATTTAGTTGATATTTGATTGCCACAATTACTTGGGGGGGGGGTAAGGTGAAAATTGCGGTTCTTAAGTTCTCCGACTATGCAATAACTTGGTGGGATCAAGTGGTGACGACGAGGCAGAGGATTAGGGCACAACTTATAAATACTTGGGAGGAATTGGGAGAAGAAGATTTAGTTGATATTTGATTGCCACAATTACTTGGGGGGGGGGGAAGGGGAAAATTGGGGTTTTTAAGTTCTCCGACTATGCAATAACTTGGTGGGATCAAGTGGTGACGACGAGGCAGAGGATTAGGGCACAACTTATAAATACTTGGGAGGAATTGAAGATGTTAATGTGGAAACGGTTTGTACCTAATCACTATTACCGAAAGCTTCATCAATGGTTACAAAATCTATATCACTAGGAGCGCAGAGGATTACCATAAGGAGATGGAGATGCTTATGATTAGGGCGAAAGCCACTATGGCTTGGTTTTTGAGGGGGTTGAATAGGGACATTGCCAATGTAGTGGAATTGCAACATTATGTGGAGATTGAAGACATGCTACATATGGCCATGAAGGTGGAAAAGTAATTGAAGCGAAAGGGGACAGCAAGGTATCAAGGTGGATCTTCGGTTTCTAATCCTCCTTGGAAGCAGAGATGGGAAAATAATAAAGGAGATGGAGCTAATGCAAGAGCAAAATCGGAGGTACCGAGAGGAAAGGAGGAAGGAGCTAGCAAGACTAAATCAAAGGTAGAATCCTAGGCATCAAGGAATCGGGACATCAAGTGTTTTCATTGCTTGGGAGTTGGACACATTGCTTCACAATGTACAAATCAAAGAACCATGATTTTGCGAGACGCGGGGAAGTGGAGACCGAGAGTGAAGGTGATTATGAAGACATGCCGGAGTTGGAGGACATTGACGAGGAAAACACCATGGAGTATGCAGTTGGGGAGTTGTTGGTCATGAGACGAGCACTTAGTGCTCAAATCAACGCGGATGACTTGGAGCAGCAGTGGGAAAATATATTCCACACATGGTGTCACGTCAACGGGAAGGTATGCAGTGTAATAATTGATGGTGGAAGTTGTACAAACGTAGCTAACTCTAATGTAGTGAAAAAATTGGGATTAACACTATTAAAACATCCTAGACCCTATAGGTTGTAATGGTTAAATGAATGTGGGGAGGTTAAGGTGACAAAAAGGGTGTTGATTAATTTTTCCATTGGGAAGTATCATGATGAAGTGTTATGTGATGTTGTACCTATGCATGCGGGGCACATATTGTTGGGGCGACTTTGATAATATGATAGGAAAACAATGCATAATGGGTATAAAAATAAATATAGTTTTGTGAAAGAGGGAAAGTCTATCACTCTTGCACCATTAACACCGGTACAAGTGTATGAGGACCAAATCAAATTGAAAAATGAGGAAGAAAAGAGAGTGAGAGAATTAGAGAAAAAGAGAGAAAATAGTGAGGTGGCCGGTGAGGAAGAAAAAAGAGTAGAGCCACATGAGAGAAAAGAAAGAGAGTCTTCCGAGAGAAGAGAAAAGCCGAAAGTGAATTTCATTGCACAAGGGAGTGAATTGAAAAAGGCGATAGTGGGGAGACAACCAATGATTCTTCTGGTATATAAGGAATCACTCCTCAATTTTGAGGAGTCTAACACATCCCTCCCTAGTTTGGCTACTTCTTTATTGCAGGAATTTGACGATGTGTTTCCGGAAGACGTGCCTAGTGGATTGTCACCCATTAGGGAGATCGAAAATCAAATTAATTTCATATCAGGAGCTGTCATTTCGAACCGACCAGCTTATCGAAGTAATCTGGAGGAGACAAAGGAGTTTCAAAGGTAAGTGGAGGAGTTGATGAGCAAGGATTATATAAGGGAGAGCATGAGTCCATGACCATACCCGTATTGTTGGTGCCAAAGAAAGATGGAACTTGGGGATGTGCGTGGATTGCCAAGCTGTCAACAACATTACGATAAAGTATCGTCACCCAATTCCTAGGTTAGATGACATGTTAGATGAATTATATGGTGCTTGCATCTTTTCTAAAATTGACTTTAAGAGCGGGTATCATCAAATTCGTATGCGAGAGGGTGATGAATGGAAAACAGCATTTAAAATGAAATATGGGTTGTATGAATGGCTAGTTATGCCCTTTGGACTCACAAATGCACTAAGCATGTTTATACGATTAATCAACCATGTTTTGCATGCTTTCATTGGAAAATTTGTTGTGGTTTACTTTGAAGACATTCTAATATATAGCAAGGAAATAGGAGAGCATTTAGAACATCTTAAATGTGTGCTTGTGATTTTAAGAAATGAACGACTTTATGCTAATTTCAAGAAGTGCACATTTTGCATGGATAGAATCATATTTCTAGGATTTGTGGTGAGTGCTAATGGGGTTGAAGTTGATGAGGAAAAGGTAAAAGCTATTAAAAATTGGCCAACACCTAAAAACATAATCGAGGTTAGGAGTTTTCATGGCTTAACTAGTTTTTATAGGCGATTTGTTAGGGATTTTAGCACACTTGCCACACCACTTACTAAAATTGTCAAAAAGAGCGTTGGGTTTCAATGGGGTGTAGAACAAGAACATGCATTTAACACCATCAAAGAATGTTTACGTAAAGCACCTGTTTTAGCACTTCCTAATTTTGACAAAATTTTCGAGATTAAGTGTGATGCATCAGGAATAGGTATTGGAGCAATTTTGATCCAGAAAAAAAGGCTGATAGCATACTTTAGCAAAAAATTAAGTGGGGCAGTTCTTAACTATCCTACTTATGACAAGGAGCTTTATTCTCTAATTTGAGCCTTGGAGACATGGCAATACTACCTATGGCCGAAGAGTTTGTTATTCACACCGACCATGAATCATTGAAACATTTGCGGGGTCAAGGCAAGTTGAACAAATGACATGCACGTTGAATGGAATTCATAGAGACTTTTCCATATGTCATTCGATACAAACAAGGTTAGGAAAACATAGTAGCCGATGTATTGTCGCGAAGGTATGTGCTTCTCACTTCTTTAAGTGTGAAATTACTTGGTTTTGAGTATGTTAAGGACATGTATGAAAACGATCTTGATTTTTCTAGCATCTACAATTCATGTAATAAGGGGGCTATTGACAAGTTCTTTAAGCATGAGAAGTATTTGTTTCGAGAAAATAAATTATGTGTTCCTAATTGCTCAATACGTGAATTGTTGGTCAGGGAGGCACACTTTTATTGGCCTAAAATGAAGATTGACGTAGAACGAATTTGTATTCGTTGCATAATTTGTAAAAAGACTAAATCAAAGGTTTTATCCCCATGGACTTTATACACCTTTACCGGTACTCAGCGAACCTTGGGTTGACATTTCAATGGATTTTGTGTTAGGTTTGCCTAGGACTAAAAAGGGGCGTGATTCAATTTTTGTTGTGGTGGATAGGTTTAGTAAAATGGCACACATTATAGCTTGTCACAAAATCGATGATGTCACTAACATTACGGACTTGTTTTTCAAAGAAGTAGTGCGTTTGCATGGTGTTCCAAAAAGTATTGTGTCCGATAGGGATGTTAAGTTTCTTAGTCTCTTTTGGCGGGTCTTATGGAATAAGTTAAGCACGAAATTATTGTTTTCTACAACTTGTCACCCACAAACCGATGGTCAAACTGAAGTAGTAAATGGAACAATGACACAACTATTGCGCACTGTGGTTAATAAAAATCTAAAGAATTGGGAAGAATGTTTGTCTTTCATTGAGTTTGCATATAATAGGGCCATGCATTCTACTACGTCGTTTTCACCATTTGAAATTGTTTATGGTTTTAATCCTTTAACACCTATGGATTTAATACATTTGCCTGTGAATGAACCAAGTAGCTTGGATGAGAAAAAGAAAGCCAAATTGGTGAAAACACTCCTTGGAAAGGTAAGGGAGCAAATAGAGAGGAAGAACAATCAACGCTCAACACAAGCAAACAAAGGCCGAAAATATGTCACTTTCGAATCGGGAGATTAGGTTTGGGTGCATTTCAGGAAAGAGTGATTCCCAGAGCAAAGAAAATCAAAAGTTATTGCTACGAGGAAATGGACCGTTTCAAGTGATTGAGAAGATCAACGACAATGCTTATAAGATAGATCTTTCAAGTGTGTATAGTGTTTCTGCAACTTTCAATGTTTCTGACTTATCTCTTTTCGATGCAGGTGCAGATTCGAGGTCGAATCCTTTCAAAGATGGAGGGGATGATGTGATCCAGGAAGCACAAGTACCAAAGTCAAGTCCAGAGTCGAGCCTAAGGAAAGATCCGTTGATAGTCGAGGGGCCGATGACACGATCGAGGGCCAAGCACGTGAAAGAGGCGATGAGATTGTTCGTCAAAGCAACGGTTGATGAAACAACGTGTTTAAAGCTGAAGAAAATGGAGCTGGAGCATTAAACCATGCGGTCGCATAGATCGAAAGTCCTGCGATCGCAGACACCCAGCAGAAGTCCCAAAGTCACAGACCAATTGTACTATGCGATCGCATGCTCTAAAGCTATGCGACCACATACGCCATGTCCGAGGCAAATTTTTTCGAATTTTGCGTTTTTTCCTTATTTTAATAGAATTTCATTATTAGTAGATTTTTACCATAATTAGGCTATTGTAGACGAATTTTGCATTATTCTTAGATATTTTTCCTAATTTACTTAGGTTCTCTAGAATAGTATAAATACTTTATTCTTTATTGTAAAACATTACAAATCATATGTTCATTTAAATTGCGTAATCAAGAGGTCCACATATTGTCGGCAATTCGGGTTGCTTGGTTCCAGTTTATTGGGTTTAATCCAAAACCTTGTCTTTGGCTTTCTTGGGTTTGATTCTCAATTTGTAGTGAGTTTGGTAGTGATCGCGTTACTCGGGTTCGCATCAGGTCACCTCAACATATGAGATCACCTTCTCTCGCATCAAGACACCTTCTACGTGGATCTCCTGTACATAGTCATAGTGCTTCCATCGATGGTTTGTTCAAGCTTCTAACTACATTTATAAAAAAGATGAGAAGCAAAGTAGTAGAGTTATAACATGATTTCATGATCCTACAAATCAGTTTAGGAGATCTTCAAACTAAGGTCGTAGCGTTATGAGGTGACATAACAGGTCTATGAGGGACTGGCGACTCTCGGGATAGAGCGAAAGATGTGGGGATTGGCGATTCTCGGGATGGAGGGGGTGATAGAGAGACTGGCAATTCTCGCGGATGGGGGGTAACGTAGGAGATGGTCAGATGGAACATAATGATTCGTCATGGCCATCGGATGCTACATTCGAATCATTTTTGCATAAAAAATGGAGGGTGTGGCCTCAATGGTACCAAAGATGGTAGCGGAGAGAGTACCGAAAGACGTGATAGAGGGGGTATCGAAAGAGGAGGATGATGCGAAATGGAGTATTGAAGGAGGTAGCAAAGAGATACCGAAAGGATGGTGATAGGGGATATTACAGAGGTGGTACAGGAAGGAGGATGTTGTGGAGGACGAGAGACGATAGACAAGTCGAAGGATGTAGTTTTTGTGTCAAATGGGGTAACTAAGGTGAGAAAGTATAAGAAGCGTGCTACTAACTTCTCAGAGCTAGTGATCGATAAGAGGCCAAGATTACCATCACAGTACATCATTTCTCCCTTTACTATCGACGCGAATAGAAAAGACATTGGATAGGATGTTCCTCAATCTTTTCCGCGAGATCAACCCGGTTAAGCACAAAGCGTTCGATGAATGGTTCGTATCCCTTAAGCCGGAATAAGTATTTTATAATTTTGCTAAAGTACATGTAAGATCATCTATGCTTTTTATAGCATTTCACTTTTTCATTTTTCTGAGATAGCTACAAGACTGGAGAGAAGAAGATTGTGAAGGCTAAAAAGTGGTTTGAAAAAATACTGATGAAGTGAACTTGGTTCGCCGATGATGTAAGTGTATTTTGATTATTATTTATTATGTTTATATAATCTGTTGTTTTATTTAATTAAACAACTCTCTCTTTTTATTGGTGTTTTTGCATTAGCATACTGATATAGCCATGGAAATGTGGTGTGATCGAGCTCAGAGACATTCGAGATCTTTTGACATTCTGGACGAGTCATCTCAAGCTCTGGGTTTGCATGTGCTATTGATAATGAGCATTTCACCCTCTACTCTAGGGGAATGGATATGTGGTTCCTGAGTACATGCTTGAGTAGGTCATTGGGCTGGAGACGACGAGTAGAAAGTCATGTACAGATTGTACATATATGTACATTCCAGTGATCACGAACTCACACTGCTTTACTATTGAGATTGCATTCGCTGATTCCACTATCTATGTGTATTATCTATGTGTATGACTTCGATCATAACTATCTAACGTAAGATCATCTGGAGCAAATACTGGAGCTGATGACTGTAATTGATCCCATGATAGCTAGTCATGCAATGAGTCGAGTAAATGATAGATTAGCCATTGTGCAAAACATGACGATGGCGAAACAAGAAGTATTGTAAGGATTTACAAGTTTTTAAGTTGAAAAACTTATTTTTTACCTATATGTTATTGAACTAATAAATTATTATTTACTTGTAGGGACAATTGTGCTATATTCTCAATAAAGTATTTAGAATTTTTGAGTATTGGTTACAATGTTGATACAATAAACCAATCTTCGATAGATATGTAAAGGTCGAAGTTAGCTTTCGATTTGTATGAATACAACTATGATCCTTAGTAAATTATGTATTATTTTATTAAAAAAATGCAAATATTGTTTACTTCATTGTGACTCGTGTTGTAAGGCAAAAATTGTATATGTAATTCTGAACATATTTAACTATATAAGCAAACAAATAGCTAAAAAATCTTCTAATCATTTTAGGCCCATGTAAAAATATTAAATGAAAATTCCACTTGCTAAATATCCAACATTAAATTTAGGCTCGTGTGAAAATAGTAAATAAAAATTTGAGATGTTACATTACACATCCATTGATTGTTATGTAGAGGAATTTAACTTATACAAAATCAACGAGTATGCCTTGTTGTGTTGCACTTGCCAAACTTACAAGATTAGAAAAATTATTCGGTAGATGGTATTCTGAACGTATGTCTACGTCCAGGAGTACGCGGTGTGACTTCGGGTGGCAACAAATTATTATGTGGGAGAATGTGGCCATTTAAAAAGTATCCTTTGTATACTGGCATTGTATTGTAAAAAAAATTGTATTATTTGAGCTACATGTTTCAGGGGTCCTCATTTGATCCTAATTTTCCGCCATTAAATTTTGATCATTTCACTAGATTTTTTTATAAAAAATCAATATTTGGTTACCTGAATGAAATTGGATCCTTATGATTATCAAAAGAACATTATCTGCATTTTTGTTATGGATTATGATTTGATTCAATCTAGTTTGTAGAAATGGAATCAATGAACGTTTTCATTACCTGCAATGCGATGACATTTTGACTTCTATTACCTAATGGATATAAGTACGCCAAACTTGTTGATATGATGAGGTGAAGTTTGATAGAAAGTATGTGTGCTTGAAAATTGATTGAGATGCTTAATAACATCATCTCAGATAGTATGTTCATATTTCAATGATAAAATGTTGTTTCTCTTTGAATGTTAAATACATATAAAATACGTGGAATAACTTCAGTTTATGAGAACATTTCGTTTATGAGCATATACATACAATTGTATGATGTGTCAGATAATTAAGCATTGTATGCATCAGTTGTATTATAGAACTAGAATAACGACCAACATGGTTACTAATATTGGTCTCATCTATCTTAGGTATCTACATCAAACGATTTTCTGTACCAAGTTTCAGATGAAAACACACAACACATGGTTTATTTGAAGATAATGACATACATGTGCGACCGTTTCTAGGTGGATGAAGTTTCCATGTCTGCGTGCTTTATCTATAATTGGGGAAAGATGTGAGCAAGCATACAGTTATTGTCCAATATATCACATGGAAGAGTGTTATTTGGGTTCCTATGCTGGGAACATCGTCCCTCTTGGAGATTACATAGAGTGGAAAGTAGATAATTTCATATGTCGTGTTGAAATTATTTTACCTGTATCTAATAGGCAACTAGGCAGGCCAATGAAGATGAAGAGAAGATCTAGGATGGAGATGTTGCAATCAACAAAATGTTGAAGGTGCGCAATAGAGTACACAATAGAAGAACATGCAAGCATCCTCAACCTTTGAATAGCATATGAAAACATAAAAGATGTTCGAAAGTCTATTAGATTTAGACATCAACTATGATTGGATTATCCAACATTTATATCTAATTAATATGATGTAGATTGTCATAACAGACTATGATATAGGATATATCCTTTTTTAGTTTAGAGTTATCAATTCACATGCAAGTACCTTATTTACAAGAATGAGCATTGGATGGTTATTTTCTTAGTTGATTGATGAATAAATGCAAAGTGGAATTTGAAAATGTTTGTTGATTAGAAATGTATACACATGTATTTATCAAACACCAGAATGTTATACTCCAAATGCCTTTGCTTCTTTTCCAAGGAATAAAGTTAATTTATTGATTCTTCTCCTGATGCTACAGCCACTGATTAGTTGTTCTCATCATGTGTAAACAGTAAATCATATATACATAGTTAATGTGGGTAGTTGATTCAAATATCTATTTAACAAGGCAAAATGCTGTTCAACTTCAAAAATACATATAAATGATTTTTTATTCAAGCATAGATTTTTTATGGTCGCAAGAAAATATTCTCTTATTGACTGTTAATGACACTACAGGTTCTAGTCATCAAATTCAATACCTTGTTGCATAAACAAAATATTTGTGAGATGGTTTTTCTAATTAATTTAACTGTATTGGTTTAATTCTTACAAGACATGATTTTAATTACCCGCATTACGCGTTATTTCCTTTCTGACATTTTTATGTAGGATGTAATCCTGTTCATTCTTTATGACTAGCTTCATAAACAATATTTTCATGGTACCCACAAAGACATACATTGGAACCTACAATAGTACAAGGATTACACGACGAATTAATGAGATGCTAATTTATCCCATGCTAGATATAAAACAATTCTGTTAGCATTACAGCATCATTGGCGGAACCTGTTAGATACACAAGTAATATGGTAAAAAGTATATTATAAAGTGATAAGAAATATATAAAATTACATTCAAACACACCATATGGTAAAGCAGGTTAAACGATTAATTAGCATTAATTTAAAAAAGGCATTCTTTCTAGCATATCAACAAGAGGTATCTATTTGTGTTCCTTACCAAACAAAAGGTAATCAACTGAAGTTCATAGAAAGTGTTTCAACCTAATGATGACTCCTACACTCCTATATAAATGTATCACATCCTTTAATATGCTACTTTCAACCATGCCTGGATAGTCGAGCTGCTAAATATGACCTTGAGATGACTGGATAAAAGTTTTATGCTATCGTATCAATCTTCCCATGTATAATATATTCTGGCAACTTATCGAATAAATACTGTACCCATGGCTGTATCGTCGTTGAAAAAAGTAAGTTAAGTGATGCAACACTTGATGTGGAGAACATGTTGAGTGTATGCTCATTGAAGGTATGCATGCAAAACTTTAAAAAATTTATATATCTCCATATAACCTTACATTTCGTTGGTATAGTTCGCGCCACCATGTCTTTGTGTAGACAATGTAATGTCCAAATTGGAATGGTGGGTTGATCACGTCCTTTGATGGTGGAAACTTGAATTTGCTGAAATGCAGATAGATATAAGAACAATATAAATTTCTGATGAATCCACTTTGCATTATCACATATCTTCAAACTCAAACTTACATGTGTCCTGGCTTATAGCCATCCGCGAACCATTTATAAAAAATTCAACATCATCAACGAGCTTCCAACCCTTCCTTGAAGGCATACATATTGTGATTGGAGTTGTAGATTGTCCTTGTGCTATACACAAACTTACATCGATCCAATATGGGTAAAAAAAAAAAATGAATATTAAGTGAATGTTAAAGGTTATCTTGATGCAGTAAATGAAAGAATTTGATGTTGAAGTATTCAAAATCTGGGATTGTAGCCTGGATCAACATAAATGACATCCTTACTAGCGAAAATAGGTTGAATATCTAACAAATAGGAAATGAACACATAAACTCCATGGTTGTGATGCAAAGAATAAACAGTAACTTATCGTGGAAAATGGTTTTTTGTAACTCGCGAAGAGCTATGCAGTTAAGGACTGTTTGATTTGAAACATTTCTGCACATTTTATTGAAAAAATAGAGGTCAAGTTAATGGGTCGCACGTTTACATTTACATGCCAATCAATTTATTGGAAAGTAATCTGAATCCTATTTTAAATACCCTATGATCTATATTACTTCGTATAGCTAATAGAATATTAATATTTCACCTCGTTACGAAACAATTCTAGTAGAAAGCGGGTCTTTACACGTGAATCATTCACTTGCTTGCGAGGTACATAAATCATAGAAACACCATTACACCCCATTTTATCTAGTCAAAAGTCAAGAGTTGAATTTTCAAAGTCAAAGTCAAATGAGAACTTTAATGAAGTAAATTATTTTATTGGGGTTTATTTTATAAATTGTCAATATTTTAAGGTTTAAGATGGACAAAAATTAATTTTTGAAGATTTACTTATATATTATTGAAAGTAAAGTTGTTAGATTTTATATCCAATGGAAGTTAAGGATTTAATGTGATGTTATATGGAAGTGGAGGACTTGCATGCAAATGAGGGCATTAGTGGATTACAATTGTCAAATGCTCAACTATTTAGCCATTTTCAATTGATATATACCTACAAAAATCTGGAAACGGGTAGAGAAGCTGGAAAAATCGAGAAGAAAGAAAGAAAAGAGAAAGGAAAGAGAGAAAGAAGAAAAGCAAGAAAGGAAAAAAGGTAGGCTTGGCTATTCCAATTTCATCTTCAATTTGACAAATTTCTTGGTATGTTGTATGCTTAATTTTTTTACGGTTGTGATTTATTGGTTTAATTTCCAGATTGAAGGAAGGGATATGTTAGCAAGCCAATATTTTTGAATTGGGAAGGCTACTTATATTAAGGTATGAAATACCAATTTTGGAAAAAATCTTGAATTTTTATTTGGGTTTTTGAATGAATATAGTTAACACGAATAATTGTAGAGATGAAATACTCATTTGAAGGCATGAATTTATGGAGCAAGATGGAAATTTAAATTGGTTAAATTATAATTATTAGTTTTACTAGTTTGGAAGAAGGAATTATTTTTATGTTTGGAGGGAAGATTATTTTGATGAATTAGATTTTAATGAAAGGACTAGAAGGTAGAATTAGTTCCAATTGTGAAGGAAATTAAAGAATATATCCTAGTGTCGAGAAGTCGAGTATTTCCTAGTTAAAAGTTAAGAATACTTGGTAGGGTGGTTGTTAAATTGTTATCTTGTATCATATTTCAGAGATGACGAGAATATTGAAATCATGATCAATCCATAACTTGTTGAGTGGATATAAAAACTTATTTTCAGAAATTAATATTTATTAAATTTATCTTAAATTAGAAAATTTATTATTTCATACAGTTGATTTGACAGCATGATTTTTAGAATAAAGTGAATTTATAATCAGTTACTTTTAAGGTTAAATTCAATTTAATTAAATCATTTGATTAGCATGTTATTTGAATATAACTATTTTAGTATAGCTAAAGTCATTTTTAAAACCACCAGAAAGTACTCAAGTGATTTTACCACAGTTTGCACTGGTGTGAATGTGGTTTCACAGTGTAGGACTAGTTATGATGATTTTACCCGTTATGCACTATTATTCATATGTTTCCATAGTGTATGATTAGATTATCAGAGGTCTTTAGGATCCACTCTCGTACACACATAGGCTTTGGGCCGTGTATTAGAGTAATTAGCCTTTGGGGCAGTTCTACGTACGTATGATCAGATTATTAGAATATCAGATTTGAATGGCTCTACCTTGTACATCAAGATTACTCTGTACAAGAGTAAGGCTATTCATTTGGTACCTTTTTTGTGTGATTTTTCAGTATTTATACAGCTTATTAGATTTCAGATTATAGAATTCAGTCTATTCAGTTCTCAAATTAAAATTTTCAGCTTATAGTATTGATCAGCAGCAATATTTCATAGATTTTCACGAATGTCATATTATTTATATTGGTCACATTTTTCAGTTACTTATCTAGAATGAAGAACCAAAAATTTTATGATGTATTAATGTTTGATTGTAAAAAGTGTTACCAAATTTTAGAATTTCTTAAAGTTTCAATAGAGCAAGAATTTCAGAAAATATGCATAAATGAGAAAAGTATACTTATTTGCAAATCATCCACTCACTGAGTTACAAGCTCATGTTTTGCCACCCTTTTTCTGACCAGATAGTAGTAGAGTTGAGCAGTCTTGGAGCCTATCAATTCACCTAATTGAGCCACACGTCAATAGTTGTATGGTCTACTTTATCAGATTATTATTTGATATCTTTAGTACGTTAGGGGACCTTTGGTTGTAGGGCAAAGTTATTATCGATTTACGAGTATTCTATTTGAACAGTTTGGATTTTGAGGAGCTGGTGTACCTTGTGTTATATTATATGTATTGATTTGAGGAAAATTGGTAATTGTTCAAGTGGTTTTCGTTCGTATTTCAGGGAAACTCTGTCAAAATTCTATTAAAAATAATTTTTAGTCAAGCAATTCAAGGTTGCCATAATGGTAGGTCCAATGTTCAGTTGGTATCTACCATCAGCGCACGACACATGTCAAGTCCACTCGGTTGGTATCAGAACATGGTTCAGTGGTTGTTAAGCTCGAGTAATTAATGAGTTTCTTTTTCAGAATAGTATGTCATTGAGATGATTAGCCGTGGCATGGTGGCAGAACTCACAGGCTCCAATGTGGTATTTGAAACTCATATTGCCATTAATAACGAAGGTATGCCAGCTAAGAAACTAGAAGGATCTTTATTGATTTGGGCATAATAAATATGAGGATGTTATTGAAAATTATCCGATGGTAATGAGAGTTGTTAGAGTTGTCATGTTGGCGCCATGTTATATTTTCTCTAATATATTAATAATTGTGCTATATATCCAATAGATAGTTAAGTGAAGAGTATAACTTTTCTTAGTAAGGAGATTGATTGGGTTATGAGTTTCTTTTGTGATTATTAGAGGGAATGTCCTTTAGATGCCTTGGATGATAAGTATTGTCTAATGTTGATATATGTATAATTGGTGACATTAAAAGTGAATCATGATTGCTTTGTAAATCTAAAAGTTTGTGGTATTATGTGAATCATTGTGGGAATTTGTAATCATATTTAGTGTATGGAAGAAAATGCATGTATTAGAATATCAAGATGTGGAGATTTATCAAGAAATCTTGTTCATGACAAAAATAATGAAACCATATGGAATGTCGATTCATGACGAAAATGGTGTTATTAAATATGTTTTACTTGATGATTTTGAGTAAATTAATGGGACTATGGTTCCTTCCCTATTGATTCAAGAACGATTAAGTATCTAGGTCTGTACTTCAACTACTATAGAAGGAAATACTAAGGGTTTAATTACTCGGTTTGAGTGTATGAAAATAAGTTATGATGAATCAAAAAAGAGAAAATGTTTCTTACAATTCAGAAATGACTAGTATATAAGTATATCAGGTGTAGGGATTTAATGGTTGACAATTTTATAAGCTGTTGGGTTGGTACAGAGGTGTATGTGATCTAGTACTCAATAAGAGTGTAACAGCGGACATATATCAATTTGGAATTAGAGTTTTAATAATTTTGAAGGTTATCTATCTATATGCATTCGAAGGAATGGAGTTGCCTAAATATTGAATTACATGCGAGATTATTTGATTTTTTTTAATGTAGATATGGGAAAGTCTCAGTTATAATTTGCATGATAAACAAAATGGAATGATATTATGTGTAATTGATGACAATTATATGAGAAATCTTAATTATCTTTGAAAAACTAAATGATCATTACTATCGTCGGAGATTATGGTAATTGATAGTTTAGGGAATATATTTTCTACAATTCTTGTATATACAATAACCAGAAATTTAGAGATACATATAGCAGCCGGATGACCTCTATATTTGGCTACTTCCAACTAATTAAGGTAGACAGCTATAATTACAACTTTAATTAGAAGATTATTGCCACAAATTACTCTAATTTTACAACTCACACCAACACTCCCCCTCAAGTTGGTACATATAAATCTCTGATACCCAACTTGTCAAGTGAGTTGTAGAAGTTCTTGCTACATACAGCTTTTGTGAGTATATCCACCAACTGATCTTCAGACTTAACAAATGAAAGTCGAATTATCTTCGCCTCAAGGTTCTATCTGATAAAATGTCGATCTACTTCCACATGTTTGGTTCGATCATGCTGGACGGGATTACGAGAAATATCAATAGCAGCCTTGTTGTCACAAAAGAGACTCATCTCACAATCTTGAGTGAAGCCAATCTCTGTTAATAATCTCCTAAGCCAAAGAAGTTCACAAAGGCCCTTAGCCATCCCACGAAATTCAGTTTCAGCACTTGATAATGCCACTAATTTCTATTTCTTACTCCTCCATGTAACAAGGTTTCCTCCAACAAATGTGAAATATCCTGAGGTGAATTTTCTATCTGTAATATTTCCTGCCTAATCGGCATCCGTATAACCTTCAACCCTTAAGTGATTCTTCTTCAAAAAACATAAGTCCCTTTCCAGGAGAGGATTTCAGGTATCGAAGAATTTGAATAACTGCATTCATAGGATCTTCACTTGGACAATGCATGAATTGGCTTACGACACTTACTGCATAAGCAATATCGGGTCGTGTATGTGAGAGATAAATTAGCTTACCGACCAATCTTTGATACCTGCCTTTGTCTATTGGCACTTGATTTGAATATTCTCCAAGTTTGTGATTTTGGATTATTGGTATATCTGCAGGTTTACACTCCAGAAGTCCAACTTCTGATAATAAATCTAGGACATATTTTCGTTGGGAAAGGAATATACCTCCCTTAGATCTAGCAACTTCAATTCCCAGAAAATATTTGAGTCCTCCCAAGTTTTTCATCTCAAATTCAGCTGCCAATTGCTTCTGAAGACATGATATTTCTTCTGAATCATCTCCTATAATAATCATATCGTCTACATAGACTATCAGAGCTGTGGTCTTGCCTCGTCGATGCTTCAAAAAAAGTGTGTGGTCGGAATTGCTCTGATGGAATCCATATTTCCTCATTGCCAAGCTCAATCGTCCAAACCATGCTCAAGGAGATTGTTTTAATCCGTATAAAGTCCGTTGCAGTTTGCATACAACCATATTCTCTGAGGTTGCCATATATCCTGGGGGAATGTCCATGTAAATTTCCTCTTTAAGATCGCCATGGAGAAAAGCACTTTTCACATCAAATTGGTGTAAAGGCCAATCAAGATTCGCTGCTAAAGATAATAGAACTCTAACAGTGTTTAACTTAGCCACCAGTGAGAAAGTCTCTTGATAGTCTATACCATATGTCTGTGTATAGCCTTTCGCCACCAGTCTCGCTTTGTATCGCTCAACTGATCCATCAGCTTTGTACTTGATGGAGAACACCTATTTGCATCCCACTGTCTTTTGTCCTTCAGGTAACAGCATGAGAACCCATGTCTCATTTTTCAGCAATGCTTCCATCTTTTCTTTCATAGCTCGTATCCACCTAGGATTTTTCAAAGCTTCATCAACACTAGCTGGAATATGACATGAAGAGAGCTCATTTGCAAAGTTTTTGAGAGGTTCAAAAAGCCTCTCCGTAGATACATAATTGGCAATTGGATATTTTGACCTTTGATCCTTGATTTCAGGAGAATATCTGTTTGGTGGTTTGCCATGATTGTGCCTGAAAGGTAATTCATAGCCAACAGAAGTATCTATATTGTTAGGAATGAAAGGTGTGGTTGGTGTGCTTACCTCAACGATATTCTCAGGAGATGGGTCGTTAGATATCGGAGAGTGGGGAGATGTCGGTTCAGCAGTAAGTTCCTCGATGAATGATGGTCCTGTATTATCCTTAGTAGGAGATGAAGTCAGAGATACTATTGGTTCAATAGTAGGTTCCTCGATAACTGATGGTCCTGTATTTGCTTCTGGCCAGTTAAATCTCAGCCAATTCAGCTCTTTACCACTCATCTCCCCCTGAAGAGGAGAATTGGATGTTCCAGGAGAGTAAAAAGTCTCGGATTCAAGAAATGTGACATCCATTGTCACATAAGTACGCCGGGTAGTGGGATCATAGCACCGATATCCTTTTTGATGTACAACATATCCTAAGAAAAGGCAACGAATGGCACAAGGATCCAATTTCATGCGTTGGTTCTTGTGGAGGTGAACAAAAACAACACACCCAAAGATTCTAGGCGGAAGCATCAATATTGTGGGCAGTGAGACAAATGTCGACAAGGCATGTAGTGGAGTCTGAAAATCAAGAACCTTAGTAGGCATCCGATTAATAAGGTGGACAGCTGTGGTAACTGCATCAGCCCAATAGGTGCTAGGTACATGAGCACTTAGTAGAAGAGCACGAGTAGTTTCTAGAATGTGATGATTTTTCTGTTCAGCTATACCATTTTGTTGAGGCGTTTGAGGGCATGATGTCTCATGGATCATACCATTTTGTTGAAAATAATCTCGAAAATAATGATTCAAATATTCTCCACCATTATCTGACCTCAAAATTCGAATTTTAGCAGAGAATTGAGTTCGAACCATGTTATGAAATAATTTAAAAACATGAAAAACTTCATCTTTGGTTTTCAACAAGTAGAGCCTAGTCATTCGAGTGCAGTCATCCACAACTATCACAAACCAGCGGAAACCAGACGTAAAAGATTTTGGGGAAGGGCCCCACACATCAAAGTGAATTAAAGTGAAAGGAGCTATACTTTTATTTGTACTTAATGGATAAGTAGCTCGATGACTCTTAGCTAAAATACAAGCCTCACATGTAAAGTTTGAAACTGACAAGTCCGAAAATAAATCAGGTAGCAAATGTTTCAAATATGCAAATGAAGGATGGCCTAACCGACGATGCCAAAGCCAAATCTGTTGTGCTTTTAGATCACTTGGATGGTGTATGTTATGTGCTCGACCCATGCCAAAGTCGTCCATGTAGTAAAGTCCCCCCCTCTTAGTACCATGCCAATAATCTCCTTGGTGAGAATATCCTGAAGAAGACAAAAAGTAGGGTAAATAAGTACCACACAATTTAAATCCATGGTAATTTGACTTATAGATAGTAATTTGTGAGAAAGAGATGGCACAAGTAAAGTATTGGGTAATGATAAGGTTGGCGACAATAAAACAGTGCCAACCCCAGTGACTGAAGAAATAACCCCATTGGCATTGGCAATACTAGTGTGTCGTGGAGGGGAACACTGAGAGAAATCATTCGCATCAAATGTCATATGATCTGTGGCTTCAGAATCAAGTATCCAAGTGTTGCGGTCACCATCTCTATAAGAACTGAAGAGAGCAATACCTGAACCTTCATCAGTTCTAGTTTCGTCAATCTTATCGCTGATCCCTTCAGCAACAAAGTCTGTGGTCGGGGTCGGGACTGAGGATTCGGTCAAGATCTCAGTCATTTTCATGGTTAACTCTTCCAGACTGGAAGAGATAGGTGGGTCTGTGTCAGTGTCGGCCATGGAGAATAATTGGTCTTTCATTTTTGGGTTTGCAATCAACCAATTCAGCTGCTGTCAAATTTAAACCCCCACAGGAAATCCGTTTTAAACGTGTATCTTGAGTCAATTCCCAGCCTTTTTGTGCATAGAAGAATATATATAGCAGTCAGCTTCCTTGTTTGATTCTGAAAAGAATTCAATCCTTCATTCAATTAGCTTCCTGCGTATTCTATTCAGCCTTTGGAATCCAATTTTATTAATTGAAGAAATCAACCTGCTTTGGTTTTCTCTTCTAATCTGCCCAAACTCCAAGGGCAGCCTCAATTTTTGACTCCAATGGTAGCCTCAATTCTTGACTTTTTTCTTCAATCCCAGGCAGCCCCTTTATTCTCCTCCTTTCCCCAACTTCCTTGTGTATGTATATATATATTATGACAGTCGTTGGCAGCTTCTATCTCCTCTTGATTTTCTGTGTGTATTGGAGCCGGCTAGGAGAAATTGGAAATTCAGCCGGTGCTGATACTGATTGGTCTAGTGATCGGATTTCCATGGCTCTGATACCATGATAGTTTAGGGAATATATTTTCTGCAATTCTTGTATATACAATAACCAGAAATTTAGAGATACATATAGCAGCCGGATGACCTCTATATTTGGCTACTTCCAACTAATTAAGGTAGACAACTATAATTACAACTTTAATTAGAAGATTATTGCCACAAATTACTCTAATTTTACAACTCACACCAACAGTAATTGGTTGCCACTCATATGGGGGATGATAGAAATTATGGTGGTGTGTATCTATATATATATATATATGATAAGAGTCTCGTGGCGAGTTAATAATGATATTATATTGAATATTGATTGGTAGATAATAATGTGTTATTGTGTATGTTATTCATTGAGGAAATTGACATTTATGTGATTCCGATCATTTTAAATAATTACGGGTTATTTGATTATAAGAGATGTGAAAAAGATATGGATAGATTTCACAAGGACGGCTTATTGTGGGGGTAAATCGTTGTTTACGAAAGAGAATATTGAATCGGTATATCTATGTTAATTGCGTAAAATGTATGAAGGAGTTGAATAAATGCACATGGATCATCATTCTTGAGTTATAGTAAAGTAATCATTTATTGAAGTAAAGAATGGCATAGTTGAAAATTATGGTGATTGAAAAATTTGCATACGGAATCTTGATGGTATATTATTATGTGAAATGTTGCTTGATAGTTATAAAGAGCATTATTTTTGTGTGATCCTGAGGAAATAGGTATAATCAAATGTTTGAAGTTATACTTGCATGATATAGTGTTTAGCAAGTGAAGAAATGTTATGGTCGTCCTATAGCCAAGTATTGTGATGAGATATTTGGGTTATTAATTAACTTTGTCAAGGCCATTTGTGGATTATTATGTCATATTACATACAATCTAGAAGCTTCGATCTAAACTTGGAAGTTAAGGTGAATTTAATGAATTTTTAGTAATGTAAAGTTTGGGAGATTTTCAATTGTATTTTTAGATCTCTCGAATAAAGTATTCCATTCTTATCGAGATCTATAGGTTGTGGAACATATGGAGGATGTGTTGGATAGTTTAAAGTCTAAGATGATCATCAAACATAAATTTTATTAAACTGTGGAATGGTATCTTTAGTTTATAATATTAATTGTAGGTCTTTGTGCAATATACAAGAAGGCTTATGCATTGATAATAGGTCAATGGCCTCTTTATGGAATAAGAGTAAAGAATTATCATGGATTAAATGTTATTATTGTATTTTCATAGAAATAAAGAGCACCAAAATTGTGTGGGTTTAGAAATGCCACAAGCTTTGTATCAGATTACATTATGATGAAATATGTACTCTCGTATCTAAAGTTGATGAGGGCCTAATTTATGATAATGAATTATATTAAGGTTTAGAAAGTATGCTGAAGTAAATGATGAATTATAGATATTACTATAGATTGTTAAAGAGGTATGATTCAGACATGTTTTATTGTTGGTTATATTGGGTTTGAATTTATTGTGGTATTATCACATTATGAGAAATCGATATTTATCGATTACCGGAGTTTAAGTTATATTGGTGTTCAAAAGGGTTAGAAATTGAAGTTGTGTATATGTTATCATTGAGTGATATGGAATTAAAGGAAAAGAACATTATATTGAGCTATCTCAATTGTTGTTGGGGATAATTAGAATTTTAGAAGACCATGAATAATTGAAATTTTTGCAGATATTGTTAATTTAGAATTGGAGTAGTTACCCACAAACATTTTCGATTTGGGATTCAGAATGTACAGAATGGAAACAAAATGGAATTTGAATCATTGTTGATAGATCGATAAAGGATACAAGAATTCTTTTCAAATGATATAGTCAGTTCATGAGATAGAATTATTAAATTATATTTAGATAAGATTTCTGTTTATATGGAGTTTGAGTATCTATCTTTGACTTAGGGAGTTATATGATTAAATTACATTGTGTAGCTTCTTGGAATGTTAGACACTATAAGGACAAGTTTAGAAGTTAGGTTATCAACTATAGTTTGTTAATTAAAGGGGACTTGGATAATTAGTTATTTTCATGGAGATGACATATTAGAACTAGATACAAGTGATGTTATGTAAGGTTATACTTAGAGGGTGAAATATTCTAAGGACATTTATTGTGATGACATTGGTGAAAGAATGTTATTCGGTCTTAGTATGTAACAATTGTTATATAAAAGGGAGTTGATTAGAGAATACTTCAAATCATGGCATAAGATGAAGTTTTGAAGAGTATAAGAATAGTATCTTGGACTTCAAATTGGGAAATAGCTGAATTTTTCTAAAATATAATAAAATGAAAAGTTGAAAATTTCACATATTGATCTTTGAGATATTATTTGGAACTTGGGTCAAATTGTTTAATGATGAAGTTTACAATGAGGTTATCTGATATTTAATAATGTATGGTCTATTTCTAAGGCTTTGTAAGTATATATCAGATTTAGTTTATGCTTTAAGATTGCTACTGGAGTTAAAGAGAGCTTAGCTAGATAAGATGCCTAGATATGAAAGAATGAAGTTATGTCTAGTTAAAGGTTGCTAGAAAAATTATTCATTATGTGTGCTCTATACCTTTATATGTTCGAATTCTAGTTGATAGAATTTCGAGAACGAAATTCTTTTAAGGAGGTAAGATTGTTACAACCCATTTTATCTAGTCAAAAGTCAAGAGTTGAATTTTTAAAGTCAAAGTCAAATGAGGACTTTAATGAAGTAAATTATTTTATTGGGGTTTATTTTATAAATTGTCAATATTTTAAGGTTTAAGATGGATAAAAATTAATTTTTGGAGATTTACTTATATATTATTGAAAGTAAAGTGGTCAGATTTTATATCCAATGGAAGTTAAGGATTTAATGTGATGTTATATGGAAGTGGAGGACTTGAATGCAAATGAGGGTATTAGTGGATTACAATTGTCAAATGCTCAACTATTTAGCCATTTTCAATTGATATATACCTACAAAAATCTGGAAACGGGGCAAAGAAGCTGGAAAAATCGAGAAGAAAGAAAGGAAAGAGAGAAAGAAGAAAAGAAAGAAAGGAAAAAAGGTAGGCTTGGCTATTCCAATTTCATCTTCAATTTGACAAATTTCTTGGTATGTTTTATGCTTAATTTTTTTAGGGTTGCGATTTATTAGTTTAATTTCCAGATTGAAGGAAGGGATATGTTTGCAAGTCAATATTTTTGAATTGGGAAGGCTACTTATATTAAGGTATGAAATACCAATTTTGGGGGGAAAAAAAAACCTTGAATTTTTATTTGGATTTTTGAATGAATATAGTTAACAAGAATAATTGTAGAGATGAAATACTCATTTGAAAGCATGAATTTATGGAGCAAGATGGAAAATTAAATTGGTTAAATTATAATTATTAGTTTTACTAGTTTGGAAGAAGGAATTATTTTTATATTTGGAGTGAAGATTATTTTGATGAATTAGACTTTAATGAAAGGACTAGAGATAGAATTAGTTTCAATTGTGAAGGAAATTAAAGAATATATCCTAGTGTCGAGAAGTTGAGTATTTCGTAGTTAAAAGTTAAGAATACTTGGTAGGGTGATTGTTAAATTCGTTATCTTGTATCATATTCAGGATATGACGAGAAGATTGAAATCATGATCAATCCATAACTTGGTGAGTGGATATAAAAACTTATTTTTCAAAAATTAATATTTATTAAATTTATCTTAAATTAGAAATTTTATTATTTCATACAGTTGATTTGACAGCATGATTTTTAGAATAAAGTGGATTTATAATCAGTTACTTTTAAGGTTAAATTCAATTTAATTAAATCATTTGATTATCATGTTATTTGAATATAACTGTTTCAGTATAGCTAAAGTTATTTTTAAAACCACCAAAAAGTACTCAGAGTTGATTTTACCCCAGTCTGCACTGGTGTGAGTGTGTATTCACAGTGCAGGACTAGTTATGGTGATTTTACCCATTCTACACTATTGTTAATATGTTTCCATAATGTATGACTAGATTATTAGATTTCTTTAGGACCCACTCTCATACACACATAGGCTTTGGGCCGTGTATTAGGGTGATTAGCCTTTGGAGCAGTTCTACGTACGTATGACCAGATTATCAGAATATCAAATTTGAATGGCTCTACCTTGTACATCAAGATTACTTTGTACATGAATCAGGCTATTCATTGGGTACCTTTTTGGTGTGATTTTTCAGTATTTCTATTGCTTATTAGATTTCGAATTATAGAATTTAGTCTATTAAGTTCTCAAGTTAAAGCTTTCAGCTTATAGTATTGATCAGCAGCAATATTTTATAGATTTTCACGGATATCATATTATTTATATTCGTTACATTTTACAGTTACGTATCTAGAATGAAGAACAAAAAATTTTATAATGTATTCATGTTTGATTATAAAAAGTGTTACCAAATTTCAAAATTTCTTAAAGTTTCAATAGAGCAAAAATTTTCAGAAAATATGCATAAATGAGAAAAGTATACTTATTTGCAAATCATCCACTCACTGAGTTACAAGCTCATGTTTTGTCACCCTTTTTCTGAGCAGATAGTAGTAGAGTTGAACAGTCTTGGAGCCTGTCAATTCACCTAATTGAGCTACATGTGAATAGTTGTATAGCCTACTTTATCAGATTATTATTTGATATCTTTAGTACGTTTGGGGACCTTTGGTTGTAGAGTAAAGTTATTATCGATTTGCTAGTATTCTATTTGAACAGTTTGGATTTTGAGGGGCTAGTGTACCTTGTTTTATATTATATGTATTGACTTGAGGAAAATTGGTAATTGTTCAGGTGATTTTAGTTCGTATTTCAGGGGAAACTCTGTCAAAATTCTATTAAAAATAATTTTTAGTCAAGCAATTCAAGGTTGCCTTGATGGTGGGGCATTCAGTTGGTATCTTCCATCGACACACGACACGTGTCGAGTCCACTAAAGTGATTCGGGACGGGTTGTGTCAAGCACTCCCTGTAGCAAAGAAATACCGAATGAAATAGCTAAGTTTAGTTAGCAAAAAAACTTACTTTTACATTGTTTAAAACATGTTTTGTAAAAAAATTAAAAAATCACTGTGATATATAATTATGATTGTTTCAACACTGTGTTAAGGTTTATACAAGTTCGAAACAATCCTAAAAATGACTATATTCAAGATTGCAGAGCGGATTTCCCACCTATTTTGTGGGGGAATATGGAGAATGTGTATCATGAAGATCAAAGTGGAATTGGTTGTTGATTTTTACAACCAATATTTTTTAGATCAATATGGAGATTATTGAATATTGAAGTTTAGAAAATTTGGGGTTTTTATTTCGGCTGTAATAATAGTGGACACATATAATTTGAGGATCGAGTGCGTGATTCTGGGTGAGTTTGGTGTGTGATTGGGCCTGTTTGGTGGAGTGATGTTAGCTTATATATTGATTAAATATGAAAAGTGAAATAATATTTTAGTTATTAATTTTACTGTGTGAATTACAATATTCTTGTATTAAAAAAAGATGAAAAGTAAAAACTGAATTTTTTTTTTCTTTAATGTATTGGGTGAAATTTCCTCAATTTTAATTACATATATTTTTAGGGCTCATATTTTTTTTTTTACTCCTAACTACAGATTATTTGAGACCCCCTACTTATAAGAATTTAAAAGCTTAGCCAAGCAAGCACTAAAAGTAGAGTAAACAAGGTTCTCAAAAAACATCAAAAGACAATACACGTCAAAGTTACAAAATCGTCTGACTAATGCTTGGCACAGATAGAGATTGAACAAATACTCTATCAAAGTCAAGACAAAACGATGACTTTTCGAAGTAGGACAAACTTGTCATGCTTGGTTTTGCTATCAAGACTCGGGATGTATTGGCATGTCATACCAACCAACTTGCCTAGCATGCTCAAAATTCAAAGTGATTAATTGCATCAAAATTCAAAACGAGTAGTTGTATTAATTTCATAATAATATCATGTTTATTAAAAAAAATTATTCAAACAAATGTCTTCCATGAATAATCATTAGTATTCCTCTGTCTATCTATCCTTATAAGGTAAGAAAAGGAATGGAGTTGATGTGACTAAAATCTTCAATTTCGTACGCTTATCTTCATCAATATCTATATATGAAATGTTATAATGGGCTGGCTAAGATATATGTACTCGGTTACGAAAATATGATGAATGTCCTCTAGTAATTATAATCATAGAGATATTTAGTTACTAAAAATTGTATATGTATTTGGAATGATGCTTCATTACCAGGACCGGGGCCTACATGGCCCTAGTAAAGAAGATTAATCCGTGTATTTGATATCTTAACATGGACAAGTATACCTATCTTCCTAAGTTGGCGCATAGATCTAACTTGACATGATGGGAAAACCTTGATTATGATATCGAATTATTTAATAGTCAACCAACTCAGTCGAGTATATTATCAATTGGTTCTTGCTAGACAAAAAGACCCATCCAAAGACTCTTTAGAAATGTATAAGCATATTATCACCTCGAATTTGACTCAACAAATACTGCTATAATGGGTTATTCCGAAGTGGGTTGTCAAAGTTCTTATTTACAAAATAATCCCTCCAATAATCATTTTACTCTTTATGACATTTTTAGAATAACATAGCTTAATCATTTTCATAGTTTAATAGAGTTTCATAATCAAGCTAATAATCTTCATCTTATTGATTCTCTTATAAAATTCCTTGCTTTGAGACTCGTTCAGTCTAATATATTTATGATTACATCTTCAAATCAACTTGGGAAATTTTCCAATATCCATGTTGAGCCTTCCTCATTATCTTTTTAATATTTCTATAATCTTATTACTATAATACAACCTTTTTGATTTTTTTTTTTTTTTGGGATTTTAATTAACTTAATTTTTTTCTCTATTTCTGTTTTTCTTCTAAGAAGGTATTTTGTATTTAATACTCTTATCTTATCACTTTTTCCACTGCTATCAAACAACGTTATATACGCGTCCCACGTCAATCTCTTTACTTCTTGTTTAAATATCATGTTTTTCGAAAATTATAATACTCTTATATTGAAAAATTATTCACTTAATACTGAAAGTTAATAATGATATGGAAAAATTACTCAAAAAACCTACATCTCAAATATACATTTAAAAAACAGGTGGGTGTTAATTACGAATTATTAACTTAATTAAGACAGGTTTCTCCAATAAGTTTGCCTATCCTATTATTCTCTCCGTAAGATTTTCTCTCTCTTCAGAATTCACAAATTGATCTTTCAGTTCTCTCTCTTCTCTCTTTGTTATTCTCTCTCTATTTTCGTCCACAGCCCCTTCAACTCTTTTGGTAATTGCAAATCCAATCCTGCTCTCTCCCACTTCCCCATTGGCATTCAAGTTCCAGGCCTCATCTCCTCACAAGTTCCTGGTTAACCCACTCGTGGACTTATTGCATCGCTTGTGTCCACCACTTTCCAAGTCGTCCTCAAACCATCCAACCTCCCCAAAACCTTTTTCTGTTAAACTTTCGGCTGTTTCCTCCTTAAAACGGCTTTCGCACCTGAACTTACTCCTGAGTCGACTCCTTCTGAGTTCATTAACTCGTGGTTCAACTTAATCCCCAATCTCACCAGTCATGACATCAATCTCAAAGTTTACTACATGGGTCCTCTTCTTTTGAGATCAGTAACTGTGATAGGAGATCGGTACCTGTGATCAGCTAAAGAATCGGGACTAGTACCTATGATCTAATGTTATTGTGTTCAACGTTCTGAAAAAGGAAGCCTTAACGCAATAATCGATTTTCGTCAAGCCCTGCCAGGAAATCTTGTCTCGATTTATGATTTAAGGAAAAAACTTCAATGAATACGACAGTAATATTCGAAAGCGTGCTAGGGATTCATTGGATCAGTTTTATGAAGTATTGAATTCTATCCTGGACAACCAGAAGGTTAATGTCATTTTGTAGTTCCCATCTTTTGTCGTTGAAAGCATTTTGCATGAACTGCCGCAACAACACCTCTTGAGAACTTGAGTATTTGGATTGTTACTTGAAAGCACTACACTATAATTAGGTCTGCATAGGATTTCGTTTATATCAAAATTGTTAGACTAAATGGCTGGGAATGTATACCGGATTAACACTTATTGTATATGCAATTTAGATATCGAATTTACGTATATCATTTATGCAATATACTGTATCTACGTATATCGTATATACAACTCACCGTATATGCAATTTACCATATTTGCAGTTTACCGTATATACAGCTTATCGTATTTGCAATAGCATACCGTATATGCAACAACTTACCGTATATGCAACAACTCACCGGTTTTGCATATACCATATATGCATTGAACTTGGATACTACCCAAAATATAGTAGATTAAATTTTAATAAACAGAATAAATTAATCTGAACAAATTAATCTAGTTGGCCAAATAAAGAAGATTAATTTTTAACAAATAGAATAAGTAAACTAATTAGCCAAAAATAAAAAATATTTTAACCGAGGCCAGCGTGAATACAGTTTTTTAAAACAGATTCGCCCCCTCATCATAGGTGCTTGAGGATTAAATCAAACTTCTGTCTCCCAAGATACAAGGATGAATAGTAGGATTTGAGCCCTCAAATACTACTTTTGTCGAACTGAATTTGTGTCTGAACAATATCACCGACGGTGTGACTATGCAGTACTCGGACCAAAATATGCAGAAAATGTGTTTTGTAAATATGTACAGAGACTGTATGCTGTGAAGTTTTTCTCTCGTTTTTCTTCTTGTGTAGAATTGTTAGAAATCGGGTTGCTTATATAGACTAAACACCATGAATACCATTAATCATATAAAATGGCAACGAATATTGGAGTTCTGGTGTTTCTAAATTCAAACAGTCAATTGGAGGAAAAAAAAAATTAGCAAAAAGTAGGCTATTCTAAGGGGCCAATTTCCATATTTAAAGCTTATTTCGATTCGATTTACCCTCTCTACGTGCGCACGCAGAAGAGCCTCTATATAACACATGATCATACCATTTAGAAGTGCAATCCTATTTAAAGTGGTATTTGTTTTCAGAATTTTCCTATGTAAGATAAACTTAAATGATTTCCCTCCAACAACATAAACTCCTTTTTAATTGGTACAATTTGAGCTCCAATTTCTTATTCAGCCAAACATCATTTTTGGCAAGTAAATAAATGATTTCGATGTTCTCAAGGAGGGGAATACAAATCAATCTTGAACTTCCAAAATAACCAACTGGGTCCCACTCAAATTTTGTGTCAAAGTTACCCACTTAACCCATTTTTTCTAACAGTTCCTCACATGAATGAAAATTATGAAAGACACAAGACCGTAAAACAAAAACTTGGTGATAAAGTTTAATGGTTGAAACCTATATAGAATATGAAGGTATATTTATTTTACTAGCTAACCAGTAGATGCATTGTCTTTGAACTGTTCTGTCATTTGTGTAAACAATGATGTACTTCACATAGGATTCTTCCTAATACAATTCTGTTCGCATTATTATATTAGTTTTAGCCATGAACATACGCATGGTTCCATGAGAGTTTTTAAGAATTGAGTCCAACACAATTCTCTTAAAAGTGATCCCACTTCTATGTCACATAGGTGATTCTTATTATAAGTAAACCGTATTATTTAGCTTGAACTTTAACGCATAAGAATCATTAAAAGCCTATTATTTATCTTTCATTTTTGTGGGCATCACTATTATATCATAGAAATGGAGAGGAGGTAACATCCCCCACAGTGATTTAATCAAGTCTTTACAATTAGGTTGTCCTTTGAACCTAGATCTTGGGATCTCCAATCAACTAGGTTGGGTTTTTTTTGCAATAACTTATCCGTTTAAGGGCTTAGTCATATTCCTTTCAATGATTTTCCAACTAACTCTCTATTTAACCATTTGGTTAGCGGATCCGCAATGTTATCTTTTGACCTCACATATTCAATTGTGATAACTCCAGTTGAGAGTAGTTAACTTATGGTACTATGTCTACGATGCATACGTCTAGAGTTACCATTGTACATGTTATTTTGTGCCCTTTTAATTGCTGATTGACTGTCACAATATATACAAATTGCTGACACAGGTTTTGACCATCTTAGAATATCCTCTAAGAAGTTACACAACCATTCGACCTTTTCATCACATTTATCTAGAGCTATAAACTCATATTCCATTGTAGATTTGGCTATAACTATTTACTTAGAGGATTTCTAGGATATGGCAGCACCTTCCAATGTGAACACAAATCCACGGGTGAACTTTGAGTCTTTTATATGAGATATCCAATTAGCATCACTATATCCTTTAATGACTGCTGGATATCTTGTATAGTGTAGTCCAAAACTACAGTATATCTTAAGTACATTAGTACTCTTACTATTCCTTTCCAGTGATCAGCTCCTGGATTACTCATATATCTACTCAATTTACTGTTTATGTAGGCTATGTCTGGTCTTATACAACTTATCAATTATATTAAACTTCCAATAATTCTTAAGTATTCTACTTAAGAAACACTTTAACCTTTGTTTTTAGATAGATGTTGACTTGTATCTATCGGTGTTCTGACCAAGCCAGTATCATCCTTATTGAACTTTGTGATTGACTTAGAACAAGCCAATCTGATATTCTTAAAATTTTGATTCCAAGTATAACATCAGTTAAACCCATATCTTTCATGTCAAATTTTGAATTGAACAATCTTTAGTGGATTTAATCATCTTACTATCACTGCCAACGATAAGAATGTCGTTAACGTAAAGATATAAAATGACATAACCATCTTCAATATCTGTGATGTAAATACATTAGTCACACTCATTGATTTTAAATCCATACTCCATTATAACATCATCAAATTTTTCGTGCCATTGTGTTGGGTGTTTGTTTCAAGTCATATAATAACTTCACCAATTTTCTTTTCCTGCCCTAGTGATGAAAACCCCTCGGGTTGTTCTACATAGATTTCTTCTTCCAAATCTCCATTTAAAATGATAGTTTTAACATACATCTGATGTACTTCAAAATTTTGCAGAGTAGCAATAGCAAGTATCATCCTAATAGATGTTATTTTCATCACGGGAGAATACATATCAAAGTCGTCCCTTTATTTGTAACCTTTTATACTTTTCGATAGTTCCATCTGCTTTCATTTTCCTTTTAGAAATCCTTTTGTAGCCTAGTGGTTTGCTTTCCGGAGGAAGATCCACAAGCTCCCATATATGATTTTATGGTATAGAATGTATTTCACTTTAATGGCATATTTCCATTGAGGTCGTTCCGAAAAATTCACAACTTACTAATAACTTTGAGGTTCATTGTCTAGCAGATAGGTTAGAAAATCAGTACCATAAGATTTTTCTGTCATTTCTTATTTGCTACGTCTAACCTCAATCTTCTTTTCTAGTTTTTGCTCATGTGTACTTTTAGTTATAGTCTCATATGTTTGTTTAGAGGAGCTTGCTTCTTCTTTCGACTTGTACGAAAAGATATGTTCAAAGAACGAACAATTTCTTGATTCTAATATTGTGTTTCTGTGTATGTCAGGAATTTTAGAATTATACACAAGAAACCAATAAGCAATATTATTATGTGCATAGCCAATGAAAATGCAATCTACTGTTTTTGGGCCTATCTTTACTTTCTTTGGTGTTGGAGCAGCCATTTTGGCAAGACACCCCTATTTACAGGAAGACTTTCTTCCCTTCCATAACTTGTAAGGGGTTATTTTCATTTTTTCGGGGTACCTTATTTAAAAAGTAATTTGCTGACAACACAACTTCCCCCTACATATTCTGAAATGTCAAAACACAATTGATTTCGATTTTGAATGACCTTCTCTTTGAGAGTTGTTCTCCTTAAATAGATAAAAGATGGCTAATTATAGGCTGTAAGTCAGTTGTTACACAATTTCTGCCAACTATATATGGAATATAATATACAGATATACAAAATATCCTACGAACACCCTCGTCAAATTGATGATGTTTTGTCAAGAAGCATCAATTGGCTCACAAGATAGTGATGAAGCTGTCGGGTCATGGCCTTTGTAAAAATGTCAGCTATCTGAAGAGTAGTGGAAATATGTGAAAGAGAAATAACATAAGTATCCAAGGCCTCTCGGATAGAATTACAGTCCACCTCAATATGTTATATATGCTCATGATAAATAGGATTACCAACAATCTGAATGGAACTTATATTATCAGCATGAAAATGAGTGAGAGTGGATTGAGAAAACCCAAGTTTAACCAAAAGGCCACGAAGCCAGATGATCTCAGAACAAGTAGTAGAGATTACCCAATATTCAGATTCAATAAAGGACATAAAAATCCGATCTTGCTTCTTACTTTTCCAAGAGATCAAAGAATCACCAAGAAACATACACCATCTTGTAACAAATTGCTGAGTGTCAGGATAGCCAGCCTAATCAAAATCACTAAAAGCAGTAAGGCAAATAGGAAAGCCAGCAAAAAAAAAAAATCCACGACAAGTGTGCCTCTGAGATAGGAAATGATACGATGAATGGCTAAAAGACGGAGATGACGTGGAGTGTACATAAACTAGCTAACTGATATGATCCAGGAGTCGAGCCCGACGAAGGCGAGTGCGAGACGAGACCCGTTGATAGTCGATGGCGGACTAATGACGCGATCAAGGGCAAAACAAGTGAAACAAGTGATGGGATTGCTCGTTCAAGAAACCATTGATGGAACCATGTTTGAGACTCAAAATGGAGCAACTTTCATGTTCGGGTCGAATGTCGAATCAACTTGGATCAATTTTTATCAAGTGGCGAAACCGGAGGCTGAAAACAAGTATGTGCGGCCGCACAGGCAAAACACCATGCGACCGCATGGAGGCTTACCGAAACTCAAGGAGCCAACCGGATTGAATCATACGACCGCATGGAAATACACCATGCAGCCGCATAGGCTGAGACTCAAAATGGAGCAACTTTCATGTTCGGGTCGAATGTCGAATCAACTTGGATCAATTTTTATCAAGTGGCGAAACCGGAGGCTGAAAACAAGTATGTGCGGCCGCACAGGCAAAACACCATGCGACCGCATGGAGGCTTACCGAAACTCAAGGAGCCAACCGGATTGAATCATACGACCGCATGGAAATACACCATGCAGCCGCATAGGCCATTTTTTTGGCAAATTTCATATTTTTGGTATTTTTCCATATTTTGTTAGACTTTGATTATTTTCCATATTTTGGGGATTATGATTGACTTTTGCACGATTTTTACCTAATTTTTAGGTTTGGTATAAATAGGAGTTTCCATTCAATTGTTAAAAGACCTTTGACATTATTAATATTGAATTAAAGTGAGGAGTTTTTTCTTCTCTTCATCGTTCTTTATTAAACAACTTCGAACTTATCAAATGTTAACTTGTGGCGTTCAAACACCCAGATTTAATTCTTGGATTGCGTGATCAAGGGGTCTTTCAAGCGTCATTCTTGTTGGGTTTTTTTATTCGACTTTCTTTTGGGTTAATCCTAAACTCTTGAATTAATTTGACTTTCTTGGGTTCGTCAATCTCGTTGTGGGTTTCATAGTCAACGTTGCTACAGGGTTCGCATCACTAACTTGCTAGCCTATAATAGAAATATCAGGTCTAGTAATAGTCAGATAATTTAAATTGCCCACCCATTGATGAAACACAGTAGGATCAGATAAAAGATCACCCTCCTCACTACGATATTTTGTGTTTACTTCTAGAGGAGTATCTACAATAGATGAGTCCTGCATACCGGCCAACCTTATCAAATCCTGCGTGTACTTATATTGGTTCAGAAAGATACCAGAGGGATCAATATGTACTTCCAACCCTAAGAAGTATGTAAGAGAACAAAGATCCTTCATATGAAAAGATGTCTGAAGGTGCAACTATAGACGAATAATCAAGCCAGAATCCGTACCAGTGATTAACAATATCGTCAACATAGATGAGGAGAAGAATAATACCAGTAGAGTTCGTACAAAGAAACTATGAAAGGTCATACTAGCTCTGTTGGAAGGAAAATTGAAGTAATGTAGATCCAGTTTGTCAAACCAGGCCCGTTGAGCTTTTTTCAACCCATATAATGAGTGCTTCAATTTATAGCCATCCGAGGAAGATGAAGAGGTCAGGCCAGAACGTAGTGTCATGTAAACTTCCTCTTTGAGACCACCATGAAGAAATGTATTTTTAACATCCATTTGATAAAGCAACCAGCTTTGAGAAGTAGCAATAGAAATAATTGTCCATACTATAGTCATCTTGGCAACTGGAGCAAATGTCTCCTCATAGTCCACCCCATACAGCCTGTTACGCAAGGCAACTAACCATACCTTATATCAATCCAATGTCTCATCAGAACAGAGTTTAATCTAGTAAACCCACTTGCAACCAATAGCTTTAACATTTGCTGGACAAGGAGCAACATCCCAGGTATAATTATCCTTAAGTGCACGAAGTTCTTCTGCCATTGCCTCCTACCAAAATTCATGCTTGACATCTTCTAAATACCATGTAAGAATAAGGTTGGATGAGAAAGTAATATTAAGAGATGCATGAGAAAATCCATACCTATCTGGAGGATGAGAAATTCTGGTAGAGCGACGAGGAATAGTGCCAGAATTCAACTCATTTTCGGAAGACATCGTCTGAGCAAGCTTAGATAGCGGATCAGGCTTAAGAGGAGGCAAAGTTGGGCAACATCGTTCATATACTAATCCAGGCTTGAATTGTTCAGAAGCAGATGGTACGTTATCGAAATGTGGAAAAACATTTCTCTTAGCCAAAGAGTCAATATTAATAGGAAAGAAGTATTTATTTTCAAAGCACACAATATGACAAGATATACGAAATGTATTGAGCCAAGATCATATCAAACCTAACCTTTGTGATAGATACTATAACCAATAAACGTGTACCTAACAGATTGAGTAGCAAGTTTGTTGCGTTCATGAGGAGGTAAATGAACAAAGCAAAAACAATCAAATGTATGCATGTCAAGATAGTTGGGATGTTGATGATATAGGTGATAATAGGGAGTCTCAAATTTAGAACACTAGAGGGCAATCGATTAATTAAATAGATTGTCGTAGATAAGGCTTCGACCCAGAATTTAGGTGGAATAGAAGATTCAAGTAATAATGTACGAGAAACATCTAACAGATGCCTATTCTTACGTTCGGCAGCACCATTTTGTTGAGGAGTATAAAGGAAATCATGAAACTTCTGAGATATATATTCATCTCTTGAGTCAGATCTTAATACGTTAATCCCCGAAGAAAATTGATTTTCAACATAAGCAACAAATTCTTGAAAGACAGAAAATACTTCATATTTGGAACAAAGAAAATATTTCCAAGTATACTAGCTATAATCATCAATGAATGTAACAAAATATTTATAGTGTGCATGAGATATAATTGGAGACACACCCCACACATCGCTATGAATCAAATCAAAACTTCATTCATCCCGATTACCATGAGGAGCAAAGGAAAGAGACTTACTCTTACCTAATTTGCATGTGGAACACTCAAGAGAAATATGAGATAAAAATTGATCTTTATTTCCCAACAAACCAGAATTTATTAAATGAGATATACAACTGAGTTAGGATTACCCAACCGTTTGTGCCATATTCTATTCTTATTGTTAACACTAGTACAACCATAGATATAACTGAAGGAATAGAAAAGTGTAGAGAAGATAATCGACCAACTTTTCGCAAGTATCTTTCCCAACAACTGATCCTGTTCGTAGATTGCTAAGAGTATTAGAGAAACTAGCCATATGATTAGATGCAACGGAATAGAGGTAACAATTACCTTGAAGACCTAAGGTTGAAATAATCATCTGCTGGACCATCTTAGGAGTAACAATAGATGAATCACCGCTAGTGGAAGAGGAAAGACCGACTGTAGCCTGATAAGCATTAGCTTGATGATTCAAAGGGCGAGTAGGACATTCTTTAATAGTATGTCCTGGCTTTTTGCAGTAATTGCAATACTTTTTAGCACAATGAGCTGCAATATGTCCATATTCCTTGTAGTAAAGCATTGAATTCTCCACACTTCTCTACCCTTACATTTCCTTATAGCAGCATAGGCAAATGCATTAGTTGGTAGTTTGTCTTCCTGGGAATTAGCCTGTGGTGTAGCAAGATGTTGTTCTTCTCGAAGTAACCTCCTGAAGCATACATCTAAATAGGCGGATGGATTGCGATTCATCAAATTAGATCGAGCAACCTCGAATTCAAATCGTAACTTCATCAAAAATTGATCTCTTTTGCTTTGCTCATGAAACTCTTAAATTGCAGCAAGGAAACCATCTGGTATCTTTGCATAAATTATGCTAGCATACTCCGCCCATAAGTTCTGAAATTTAAAAAAATATACCTGAGTAGAGAGATCACCTTGAGAATAGCTAGCAATATCAAAGTCCAATTGAAATTGTCTGGCTGTATTATCTTGATGATAAACCTTCTTCAAATATTCCCACATATTTTTAGCATTCTTATACGGCCTCAAATTCAAAATAATAAGAGGTTCAACAGACCCTAAAATCCAAGTTATAACTAAATCATCTTTGATCTTTCATTTTGCCAATTTTGTAGGATCCATGGGAGCTGAATCAATCCCATCTATATGACCCCATAATTCTTTCCTAGTAATGAAAAGTCGAAATTGAAATTTCCAGGCAGAATAATTCTTACCCGTACATTTCACACCAAAGAAATTCGAAGTCCCAGAAGACATCATAAAATAAAAGGCCTAATAGCTCAATCAAATAAATCGACCCAACAAAAGAACAGGCTGAATTTTATATCTAGCCCAACACCGAAAATATATTTTTTAAATCAGGCATCGTTTGCAAAGGGAGATTGCCGATACCGAAGTTGCTGGATACTGTCGATTCTTTGAAGATGCCGTCAATAGTAAAAGGTGATATCTAACTCGACGACACACAAAGGGGTTTACATCTGACAATAGTGAACACTGACACCGAATCAGTGACCAAGGAAAACATTTGCCGACACGTAGACTCCACAGAAATTGGCAACTACAACGATGAAGTGATCCATCAAGTGAGTCCCAAAACCAAGAATTGGCCTTAATGTAGAAGAATCCCAGAAAAATTGCTAACCAAAAGAGTCCTTTTAGATCGAGGGCTTAGATACCATGTCAAAACACAATTGATTTCGATTTTGAATGACGTTTCCTTTGAGAGTTGTTATTCTTAAATAGAAAAAAGATGGCTAATTACAAAGCTGTAAATCAATCGTTACACAATTCCTACTAACTATATATGGAATATACAGATACACAGAATATCCTACGAATATAAGGTAGTCCAGAACTTACTAGCATTGCATTCATCATTTTTTTAAGGTACGTTTTTTCTTCAGCAACACTATTTTGTTGCGGAGAATAAGGTGCAGTAGTTTTATGTATGATTCCATGTTGTGCATAGAATTCAGTAGATGGTGCGTTATACTCACTACCTCGATCACTTTGCAACACCTTAATTTTCTTATTAAGTTAATTTTCAACTCCATTCTTATAGAGAACAAATTTCTCTATTGTTTCGTCCTTGCTTTTAAGTAGATACACATAACAGTATTTTGTGCTATCGTCGACAAAAATAATAAAGTACTTGTTGTCACCTCTTGTTTGTAGAAGTTTTAAATCACATACTTCGCTGTGAATTAAATCAAGTGGTTCTATATTCCATTCAATTGATTTAAAAGATGACATTGTTAATTTTGTCTCAACACAAATTTTGCACTTATGGTTGGAATCAATGTGGAATACGGGTATGCATTTCAAGTTAACTAGTCTACGTAAAGTATCATAGTTAATATGTCCTAGTCTACCATAACACAAGTTGAAAGACTCAAGCAAGTAAGGATAAAAGTTTCATTTATTCATTTTTTACTTAACAACCATTATATTCAGTTTAAACATACCATCATATACATAACATTTTGTGACAAAGATTCCTCCTTTTGACAAAATAACTTTGTCTGACTCAAATACAATGCAAAAACTATGCTTATTTAAAAGGGATCCGGATACAAGGTTCTTGCGAATTTTTGGCACATACAACATATTGTTAAGAGTTGGCTCCTTTTTCGAGGTTATCTTCAGAACCACCTTTCCTTGACCCTTGATTTCAGAAGTTGCTAAATTTTTCATGAATAACTTCTCTACATTCTCAATTGTTTCAAATGTAGCATGCAACTCTTTATCAGAGACACATGTCGTGTAGCACCGGTATCAATCCACCACTTTTTTGGGTTAGAACCTATCATGTTCATTTCAGAAATGACTGTTTTGAAATTCATTTTCGACACATTATGTGCCATGTAGTCAACCACATTTGTTTCATTATTAATCATCTTAGACAATCTGCACTCCGAAGACTTGTGGCCTACTTTGTTACAATTGAAGCATTTTCCTTAAAATTTATCCTTAGAAATGCCTCCTTTCGGTCTCAGCTTAGTACCTTTGCCACTAGATGTCATAGACTTGTTCTTTGAAGTCTTAGAACTTTGCCCGTGCTCAACAACATTGGCTTTAGTCACAATAGGATTGAACCCCTTCTTTTCTGAACTTCTGTTGTCTTTTTCAATTCGAAATCTAACAATTAGTTCTTCGACATTCATTTCCTTTTGTTTGTGCTTAAGGTAATTCTTGAAATCTTTTCACGTGGGGGATAATTTTTCAATAATTGCAGTCACTTGGAAGGTTTCACTCAAAATCATCATTTTGACATGAATCTCGTGAAGAATCATTTGGAGTTCTTGCACTCGACTGATTACCGTTTTGGAGTCAACAATCTTATAATCTAAGAATTGGTCAACAATGAATTTCTTGGCTCTGGCATTTTAGTCTTATATTTTCGATCCAATGACTCTCATAGCTCCTTAACAGTTTTCAAACTACTATACACGTTGTATAGCGAGTCTGCTAAGATGTTCATGATGTAGTTTTGACATAGAAAATCCGAATGTTTCCAAGCATCAACCGCAATGATCACTTGAACATCTTTCTCACCCTCATTAAGTTTTGAAACAATTTCAGTCAACAATCTCGCAAGATTCAAGGTGGTCAGCTAAAATAGCATTTTTTGCTGCTACCTCTTGAAATTCAAGCTATTGAATTTATTCGATTTTTTTCCATGATTAACAAGAACAGTAACAGTATGGCCAGTTGTTGGAGCCACATTTTGATTCATAGCATAACTTGCCAATTTAACCACAGTCTAAGCCACAACAGAACTTGGCCTTTGAGCTATAACAGAGCCCACAAGCTGATTTTCAGTAGCAGCAGTTTGGGATACATCCATGTTTGTTGATTCAGTTGCCATTTCTGAAAGACAAACGAAAAAATTAGTTTTTAAAATTAACAATATAAGAAATCAAATTCTTTTTTCTTTGAATCTGTTTAAGTTTGTTGGACTAAATGGTTGAGAATGAATACCGGATTAATACATACCGTATATGCAATTTAGATACCAAATTTATGTATACTGTGTATGCAATATACCGTATTTATGTATACCATATATGCAGCTTACCTATTTGCAAAAGCATACCGTATATGCAACATCTTACCATATTTACAACAGTTTACCGTATTTGCATATATCTATCTTCAATATACCGTATATGCATTGAACTTGATAATACCCAAAATATAACAGATTAAATTGTAATAAATTGAATAAATTAATCCGAGCAAATTAATTTAGTTGGCCAAATAAATAGATTAATTTTTAATAAATGGAACAAGTAAACTAATTAGCAAAAAGCAAGAAATATTTTAATCGAGGCCTATGTGAACACTATTTTCTTAAAACAGATTTGCCCCCTTACCATAGGTGTTTGAGGATTAAATCGAACGTTTGTCTCCTTGGATATTATGGATGAATAGTAGGATTTGAGCACTTCAAATACTACTCTGTCGAGCTGAATTTGTGTCTGAACAATATCACCGACTGTATGACTGTTCAGTATGTAGACCAAAATATGTAGAAACTGTGTTCTGTAAATATTCGCAGAGATTGTATGCTGTGAAGTTTTTCTCTCATTTTTCTTCTTATGCAGAATTGTTAGAAATTGGGTTGCTTATATAGGCTCAACGCCATGAATACTATTAACTCATATATAATGACAATAAATATTGGAGTTTCGAAATTCAAACGGTCATTAGAAATTGGGTCGCTTATATAGGCTCAACACCATGAATACTATTAACTCATATATAATGGCAATAAATATTGGAGTTTCGGAATTCAAACGGTCATTTGGAGGAAAAAAATTAGCAAAACGTAGGCTCTTCTAAGGGTCAATTTTCACGTTTGAAGCTTATTTCAGTTCGATTTACCCCCTGCGCACACACATAGAGAGAGCCACTATACTACATATGATCATACCATTCCAAAGTATAATCCTATTTAAGATGGTATTTGTTTTCATAATTTTCCTATGTAGGACAACTTTAAATGGTTTCCTTTCATCAACATAAACTCCTTTTTAATTGGCACAATTTGAACTCCAATTTCTCATTTACTCAAACATCATTTCCGACAATTAAATACATGATTTCAATGTACTCACGGAGGAGAACACAAATTAATCTTGAACTTCTAAAATAACCAACTGGGCTACTAAAAATTTGTGCCAAAGTTAGCTACTCAACCCATTTTTTCCAACAAAAATTAGTAGTTGAAACTATAGTTGCATTAGAAAATTTGGGACATAGTATGGTTTGCTATTTTGGGTTGCGGTGATGATAGGTTGTGGTGCGGTATGCAGTGACCAAGTCTTTTTTAATTACAATCGGTTGTGACTAAGTTTGTTTGTGTTAATTGTAACCGATTGTGACTAAGTCAATTTTCATTGTGTCTATCTATTATTAGATTTGTCATAACTGTAAATGTATGTGGCCAAATTAACAGAGACTTAATTACATGCAGTCACAAATTAGACTAGATCACAAACAATCACATTGAAGACAAATTTAGTCAGTCTTAGTCACAAATAACATATGTCTGATCACAAACAGTAATCTGATCATAAATAACACAGTAGTCACAAATTTAGTTGCCTACAATGCACCACTACAACATTTCCATCTTTATCCATCTTTTTTTTTTATCTTAAATAAAAATACCAAATTCCTGTTGGAAATTTATGCCATCGGGGAAAACGGAGATGAAAATTAAGAAATAGAAATTCAAGAAGATGGGAATTAATAAGGAAACAAACCAATATGGAAGGCTCAAACATGAAAATGATTCGTTGTCCTCAAACGATATTTGCCCCTTCTCGTATACAAATTTGGTGCTTAAAAGGTTATATGGCAAATAGTTCGTAGGATTGATCAAGCCTTGTTGTAGAAAATCACAAAAGCACAAATGCTTTTTCCACCCGAATCTTGAAGAACACTTGAAGAACATGAGTATGGAGGGAAGAAAGATTAATTCTTTCGTGTGGATCTGTTTATATGTTTTTCACATACTTGTGATTATTTTTCAATGTCCATTAATCACTTATTTATAGACATGAAACATTGTCACACGAAAAGGTGCCAAAACGAAATGAAAAGCCGCCAAAATTCAAACCAAAAAATTGTCCAACGGTCCCTAATTTACAACCATGCAGCCGCATGGTTTTAACCCATGTGGCCGCATGGTTTATCCAGTCCGAGGCCATGTGGCCTCGGTTCATCACCGTGCAACCGCATGGATATTTGCCCATGCGGTCGCATGGGCCAAATTTTGGCCCTTTCCAATTTTCAATTCTGTTTTCATTTTGGTCCGTTTTCATTTCGATTTCAATTCCGTTTTCATCCTATACACCGTTTATTGATTGTGAACAATATTTTCCATCAATCCCCCACTTGTTCAAAATTCAATAAACTCTCATATTCAAAGTAAACAATACTCATGTATAAGGATTAGATATCTTTCGATTTGAATCTAACCATAGTGTAATTCAAACAAAGTAAAGTCGAAATCAAAGATAGCGTGAAACTTTGAACCATTTGTTCCATGTGACAATACCGGTAAGAATACACACACGAGCATTACGTGTTCTCAAATTCCTCAACTCGCTTAGCGCTAATATGGCCTTGCGCTCATCCTATTCAACAAACTTTTAAGAGAAAAACTTCAACTCTCTATTGAGGCGGCACCACCTCGAAATTTGTTTAGGTAAAGTTCTTCCAGTACCTTTGTTACTTTTAGAGGTACTTGTATTTTAGCACTGAACTTCATTAAGAGCTTTAATGCTCAACTCTCACTTCAGTAACAACCAGCATTATTTTACTTAGGATAGGGTTATTGCGGATTTTAATAATGCTGAAACCATCCCACATATCGAATGACTTGTTTGTTACCCTTTGAACCCATGGATTACCCCTTTAAGTAAGCGATGGGTAGGGTTGCCGTCATTGGTGGACTTTTATAGTTTAGGAGTTTCAACCCCATCCTACTCGAAATATATGCCACTAAAGTTTTATTTAGTGGTCTAGTTAAAGGATTCGCTAAATTCTCTTCGAAAATTATTCCATCTTTGATAATTTCCTTGTGACGTCACCTTTAAGACTTATATGTCTTTACTTTTCATTTGATGTGACTTAATATCTTATCAAAGTATAGCTAGCCAACGATCAATTCATTTGATAGATACAATTTGTCACCACCAAGAAATTTTTTTTTGTGAGGCCATATGCTTCTCACTTGCTTTATTTAAAGCTTTATTTATATCCAAACATGATTTGAACATTTTTATCAAATCATTACACTTCTCAATCAATTTTATTGTGGATCTCATACTTGGGTATTCATATTTCATTATTGAAATATTACAGTGATCTTCAACTTATGAATACTCTTAAATATTCACATTGGTTTTGAAAGCGCCGTGATTGGCTTTCACCCAAATTATCCACTTAAATTTAATGATAATGTATCTCATCCTTATAATTATAATCATAAGGACTTTTCTACCTTTTCTTCCTTCATAGATATCTTTCTATGATTAATATGTAAATGATATGGTAACTTTTAAATTAAGTTACCCCCACAATTCCTCACTTAGGAATTTATATGCAATCATGTAATATTGCATTCATAAATATTGAACTTCTCATATAGGAACACAAGCATTTAAAGTTAATCTCCACATTTCAAGTTATACTCGAACTTAGAGTTCCTCACTATGTCAACCCCCACATTTGGGATTGTAATTGAACTTATATTTCATCAACTCTTTCACAGTTCGATTCATTTATCATCTATGTAAGTTTAAGTATTTTTTTAGATAGTGGTCGTTGAGTCACAACTTACTTCAAATCGACCATCTTAATTGTGATCACACAATTTTACCAAGGTTATCTCATAGACCAACAATGCTTTTCCAAGTTTAAACCAAATCAATTGGTTCCATAATTGAAGTCATATTCAATGAATAAAAAAAATAAATTTTTTCTTAATTCACAAAAATTGCAACTTCTCCAATCTTTTTAAAACTTATCACTTTCACAAGATAGCATTATGTCATATTGGATAATAAGATACATGTTTACCTTTAAGCATCGCACTCTTTCATATATAACTGTTCATAAATGAATCATTTCAATTTTAATGAAATGCTACTGACGGTTATACAAAGAAAATTCCACGAACCAGAAAATTCAATGTATGGCCAAAAGTCACGAATAAATTCACCGGTTCACATTGCAGCAATGTATGCATTTAAATATATATATTATTTTCCATCAGCATCTATCATTTGATCATTAAGTATGCATCATATAAATTACTATCCATTTACTGAGTTTTGTCTTCTTCCAGTAACGTATGTCAAAACTGGATTTGAGAACAAAATACTGGTGCATGATGATGTATGATATTAAATCCATTTTATCAATATCCACGTAAATTATGCATACTGAAAAGGTTCAAATTCATGGTCCTTGACTAATTATGGAAAAACACGCATAGGCAGCCATGTATTTTTGGCCATTTCAACCATAATTAAATAAATTAGATAGCACTTATCTGCAGATTTTTCCATTGACGGCAAACCAGATTCAATCTTTTCAATCTTCAATCGGAAACCTTTCTTTCCAAATGTTCCAGATTTCTTTGACAGAATTTGTCACACCAACCAATCCAAAACAAGATCTTGAATCATCAACTTGATCGTCGCCAAAGTGGTTTCATTCTCCATCGCCAATATCATTTGAGATTGTTGGAAATTTATGCCATCGGGGAAAATGGAGATGAAAATTAAGAAATAGAAATTCAAGAAGATGGAAATTAACAATGAAACAAACCAATATGGAAGGCTCAAACACAAAAATGATTCGTTGTCCTCAAACGATATTTGCCCCTTCTCATATACAAATTTGGTGCTTAAAAGGTTTTATGGCAAATAGTTTGTAGGATTGATCAAGCCTTGTTGTAGAAAATCACAAAAGCACAAATGATTTTTCCACCCGAATCTCGAAGAACACTTGAAGAACATGAATATGGAGGGAAGAAAGATTAATTCTTTCGTGTGGATCTGTTTATATGTTTTTCACATACTTGTGATTATTTTTCAATGTCCATTAATCACTTATTTATAGACATGAAACATTGCCACACGAAAAGGTGCCAAAACGAAATGAAACCCAGAAAAGTCACATATTCTTCCACCGCTCCGAACCATCTTCCTCATGATCCCCATCCACCATTTCTCTACTCAAATCTACCTCTGTATCTCAAAGATGATTTCAAACATTTGAATTCAGTTATTAGAATTTGACTTTTATCAATTTTCACCATTTGCTAATAATGAATGTGTCGGTTTTTCTTCTACAAAATAGGTGTGGAATACGCTTATAGAATGTCAATACAGGACTACATATATACATATACATATACGTACGTGCATATATATATATATATATATATATATATATATATATATAGGGTTGAAATTTTGTAATCATGTCTTTGTGTTTTGTGAGCATGCTCAATCCAAAATATAAACCATTTTAATACTTTTATAGACCCGTTCTCAAATCAACAACATAAAATTATTAAAAAAAATTCATCATCTTAAGTAAGAATTGTTCAAAATAAGAATTTAATTATTGAGAGCGTAGTCATTTATTTTTTTAAGAAAAAGTAGGTGTTGTGATTCAAGTAATGAGTGACATCGATAATAATAAATATTCACTTGATATCGAGATGGAGCCATAAATTTCCGAATCGTTTACACTTGTCGAACTAAATTGTCACCATCAAAATTTGCAAACATGAACGATTCATGCTTTGAAAATTACAAAATTAAGAAAGAATTGCAATTCCACGTTCAAATAATCAATTGATTATCTAAAATATCATTTTCAAAAAAAAAAATAATAATAATAACTTTTATACTTTACACCAAAAAAGTAAATTTATCAACAAAAGACAACCTTCAAATTCAAAATGAAAAAGGATCAAAAAGAGAGTCAGGCGCGGCCGGCAGGCTTTTTCAAGATTCCACCACAGTGCGAACCCCACACGTGACACCAGCAACCCGTTATGACAATCAGATATGATGCTATGAACTTATTATGTGGGACCGTCTTTATCATTTGCATTTCATTTGAATTTCCACCTACATTTACATTTACATTTGCATTTGCATTTTAGGTGGGAGGGAAATTGAGATAGAGCCAGTAAGTGTGGACCCTCTTTGAAGATTTGACTTTGACCAAAATGGGTAAGGTTTCATTTATTTTTATTTTTATTTTTCAAAAAAAACCTTAAAGAAAGAATCAAGAAGAAGATTCACACTTTCCTCCTCCCTTCCTCTCAGTGCTTACAATTTTTGAACTATATATACACGCCTCAAAGACTCCGCCATTCACAAACCCACAACTCCGTTATTATTATCTCACCCCAACTTGAATTGAAGCTGTCTCTGAATTCGATATTTTTGAAGAAAATTTTCACCCAAAGAAAGGTATGTTTTCTTAGATTCAATACTTCATCTTCATCTTCATTAAATTTATTTTTAGTTGGTTCCTTGACGTTTATCTGTGTCAAATATTGAATTTTATGATGTGGGTTGTGTTTAGTTTTCTTGTTTGAACGTTTAGAGGCTTGTTCAAAGAGTACCCATCTTACATGAATCATGGATTTGTTAGATCTTGAAGTTTGTGATTCACGCGAGAGTACTAATTTTATCTAATTTTTTGTTATCTTTCAGGGTTCATGTGCAGCGGTTCAAAGAGCGAAATTTGCCCTTTTGATTTGGAGATGGAGGCTGAATTTCAAGATAATAAAGGAAGGGTTTTCTTTAGAAGTTGCTCGAAGTTGCTTGAGTTGGCAGCCACAGACGATCTGGGTGGTTTTATATGTGAAGTAGAAGAGAGGGGTTGTGATATTGACGAGGTGAGCTTTTGGTATGGCAGAAGCTTTGGCTCAAAAAAGATGGGGTTTGAAAAGAGGACCCCTCTTATGATTGCTTCCTTGTATGGAAACACTGAGGTTTTGAAGTATATTATTGGAACTGGAAAGGTTGATGTCAATAGATCATGTAGCTCAGATGGAGCTACTGCTCTCCATTGTGCTGCTGCCAGCGGATCCTGGTCATCGGTAGAGGTTGTTAAAATCCTGATTGACGCCTCTGCCAATTTCAGTGCTGTTGATGCCAATGGGAAGAAACCTGGTTATCTGATTGCTCCTTGTATAAAGTCCTCCAGCAATTCGAAGAGGAAAACTTTGGAGATGCTGTTGAACGGCTTAAACGGTGAGGCTGGTGATGATGAGGACATAAGCCCCACAGCCGAGAGAAAGGAATATCCCATTGATATATCTTTGCCAGACATAAACAATGGTTTATATGGAACTGATGAGTTCAGGATGTATAGTTTTAAGGTGAAGCCTTGTTCAAGGGCTTATTCTCATGACTGGACTGAGTGCCCTTTCGTCCATCCCGGTGAGAATGCAAGGAGGCGTGATCCAAGGAAGTATCACTACACTTGTGTGCCTTGTCCTGAATTCAAGAAGGGAACTTGTGCTAAGGGTGATTATTGTGAATATGCGCATGGTGTTTTTGAGTCCTGGCTTCATCCCGCACAGTATAGAACCCGGCTTTGTAAGGATGAGGCTGGATGCTCAAGAAAAGTATGTTTTTTCGCACATAGGCCTGAGGAGTTGCGTCCATTGTATGCTTCTACAGGTTCAGCTATGCCTTCCCCGAAGTCTGTTTCAGCCAATTCAATGGACTTGACAACATTGAGCCCGTTGTCTCTTGGTTCATCTTCGTTGATGCTGCCAAATACTTCGACGCCTCCAATGTCTCCTTCGGTTACCTGTTCATCTCCCATGGGTGGTGGCCCGTGGCAGAACAAGGTGAACCTTTCACTGCCTTCAGTGCAGCTGGGAGGTAGCCGGCTGAAGACAACCTTGAGTGCAAGAGATATGGAATTGGATATGGATTTGCTTGGATTGGAAAAAATTCGCACCCAACACCGACAGAGGCAGCAGTTGGTGGATGAGATGGCCAGCCTCTCTTCCCCCTATAGCAGAATCGGCGATTTGAAGCCTACTAATCTTGATGATATTTTCGGATCTCTTGACCCTTCTTTAGTTTCTCTATTGCAGTGCCACTCGCCTAATGTTAATAATGCCACCACCTCGCAGTTGCAATCTCCGACCAGCCTTCAGCATCGCCAAAACATGAACCAACTCCGAGCAAGCTACCCTTCCAATCTCCCATCCTCTCCAGCGAGGAAGCTCTCCACTTTTGGGTTCGATTCCGTCATGAACTCAAGGTCATCTGCTTTTGCGAAGCGCAGCCAGAGCTTTATTGACCGTAATGGGGTTAGCCATAGGTCTAGCCTTCAAGGTGCAGCTAATTCCCCAACTGCCATGTCATCCAAACTATCGGAGTGGGGCTCTCCAGATGGGAAATTAGAATGGGGCTTCAATGGTGACGAGGTGAACAAGCTTCGAAAATCATCATCTTTTGGTTTTCGCAGCGACGCCTCTGCAATGACTCAGTTGAATGTGAATGAACCGGACGTCTCCTGGGTGAATTCATTGGTAAAAGATGTGCCCTCTGCTAGTCCCAGGCGATATAGTCCAGACCAAAATCATGGAGGGGTTCATGATACGGTGCCGCATTGGGTCGATCAATTGTATCTAGAGCAAGAACAGGTTGTGGCTTAATCCTGGATCATCGTTTGCTAGGTTGAATGATTCTTTCAGATTCTTAATTCATATTTTATACGTTTAGATGGTTCAAGAGACACGTAACATTTGATTTGGAAGAATGAATGACGACTGATCATGTATTGCTTCAAGAGTTACAAATATTGTAGCCAAGAAAGAATTTTTTTTTCTTTTTCTTTTTTTTGGGGAGATGGTTTTATGTATTCCTTAACGTTCAAGAGATGAGGAAGGAATTCCAAGATAAATGGTTTTATGTATTCCTTGACGTTCAAGAGATAAGGAAGGAATTCCAAGATAAATTTGTCGCTTTGTTGAATCCAAGTTTATGTATTCTGGTATTTTATACTAATGAAAAGTGGTTTCACAAAAGTTTTTTTTATCTTATTTTGCTTCGATATTCATTGACTTATTGATTAGCCATTTTTCAAACTGTCTAATCAAACGTCGACACGTATCCCGTCCGTGATTGACTTATTGATTGATTTATTATTTATTTTTGTTAGAAGACAAGATTTTAGTGTTGCAAGAGATGATACAAGGCTCCTAAAATGTTACAATTATGTTACACATACAAGTTCAATAACAGGTGGGACACGTGTCGATGTCTGATTAGACAGTTTGAAAAATGGCTAAGTGACTTTATTGAAAACGTTAGGGCCCGATTTGATAAATTTTCTAACAATTCGTGTCTTCGTAGATCTTCTATGACCATATTGTCACAAGTTGTAGTTCGCTAGCTTTTGCTTGGTTTGCTCGATCAAATTCATGGATCAGACAGACAGACGATTAAAGTAGTTTGGAATTTTTGTCAAGTTGGTAAAAAGTCGAAAGAATCTAACGTAGGCTTTGGTGGTTTTTGAAAGAACTACGATTTGCCAGAAGTGTGCTAGATGTCACACGCTCTGTGCCAGTGCCAGTCACCATCCGATACAGAAGAGCTCTAAGCTCGTCCGCTAAGGATTTCTTTATGAGAATTTTGATTTTGAATTAGTGACAGCTGATTAATTCAATGCATCAAACAAAAACCCACTATATATGTATAGTTTTTATTATTGTTGATGTCAAAAATGATGTGATATTCTTTGATCAACTTTTAGGGTTTGAATTAGATAAGATTATTGTGATGCTTTACTTGTAATTGCACTGAAAAATATCAGTTCGAAATCAGTATCTCTTTCCATCCACATTTTATCCCTTTCTATAGGCAAGTGAAATGAAACAAATCATCCTAATCATGTTAAAATATATTGTTTTGACACAGGAATTTGTGCGACCGTCTATTGATGAAATTCGATTAGTCGGTAAGGTCGGTCGTGGCAAGATCATGGTGACACTCGAGTGTGGGATCTGTGACCTTCTTTTTTGTCACCGGCTTAATTGGTCGGTTTGGAAGTTAATACCGTCAAAGAGAGTATTTCTGATGTTATGTCATAATGATGTTCCTTGTTACGTCTTTCATAATTTGACTCTGACCTCTATTTATTGGGTACTGGCTCAAGGCGCCGACTTAATGTCTAAATCCCTTGAAATGTAGACTTCTTTGATCAAGTCAAAGGTGGCTCAAACTCATACGGCGTGTAACAACAATTATGAATTCAAATACGTTTATCAATTATATCTAATTATTTAACTTTAATATCATTTAGTTCCATTAATCATTATATTCAAGTCAAATACATTCTTAACAAAGCTTGAATATTAAACTTGAAATAGATAATTCAAATATATAATTAAGCAACCCTAAAATTGGCTTGTAAGGAATGGTGCTCAATTAGTTATAAACACACATGCAAACTATATAGGATAGAATTATGGTCATTATATTCAGCTTCTCTTTTCAAAGCGAATGCGAACGCGAACGATAGCCTATATTTCCAGCTAAGTAACTTCAATAAACCAATTTTCTACTGGTAGTAGTCTATAGGTTACCCCATCAGCAACAAAGCATGCTTTAACGCTAACTTTAACCATCATATTGAATATAACTCACCTTTAAAATCAACTTCTGAGAGGGGGCGCTCAATTGATCTCTATATCCACAATTTCTAACCCATGGTAAGTGTTGATTCATTAAAACATTGACTAAATCAAGGTGCAAGTTGGGTCATCTTCAAAATGGATGATTGCTATAGATGTGCTTTAGTGGACTCAACATCTGTTACAAGTCAAAGTCATCCTATAGACAAAATTAGATAATCTAAGTTCCGTTTGGCTCCATTAATTTTCATTACATTATATTTTATTTTTCTCTCCTATTTTCAACCACACAATCTTCCATAAAAAATTACACGTAAATCAAAAATTTTTCCTTCTTTTTTAATCATTTATTTTTCAAAATGAGAGTTAAACGGGGGCTAAATTAGGTAAAAAGCTTTTCTAGGCCCTATTTATTTCCCATTTTAATAAGAATGAGAATAAAAAATATAGTTTTTATGGATTCCACACAAAATATAGAAATTCAAATTTGATGATTTGATGTGATGGATAACGATCGTATTTTTTATTTTAATGGGAAAAGAATGAAAACAAACATGAACTGAGATGAGCTGAAGATGTCCGTGGTGTCCACTCTGATACTTATCTAACTGCCTATTTAAATGATATTCTAATATGACTTTTTGTTAGCTGTGTGTTTCTGACAACGCGTTAGCGCCTTGGAGGTGGGGCCCAGTGGAGTTTTCAATGTTTATAGAATCCGTACTAAATTAAATTATTATGAAATGCAAGCAATTTCTGGCAAAAAAACAAAATGAAAAGGTAGCCGCCCTAAGACCTCTTTTCACAATTTTCCACCGCACAAAATATTGATCTCCCTTATCTCTTTAGGCTTCAACTTTTGGGACCATTAGGTTTAGGATTTTGGCGAAGGAATAGTGAAAATAAAATAAAATACGTTTATTAAATTATTCATTTTGGAATGAACACGTTGAGGATTATAAACAAAGACTACCCATATTTGATTCTTACATTCCATTCGCATTAAGGTCACGTCGATTGATTTGTCAATGTAGTTTAGATATCGACATTCACTAATCGAAGAGGATTTTGTTTAAAGAGATTTTTTTTTCTCAATTATCTTATTTATGGAAAATTATGTGTACACTTAGTGCTGTACAAGTTTACAGTGAGGGAACCCCTTGATGGGCCCCATCATGTGATGAGACTGTACCTCTTGCTCACAACCCCTTATTTATTTCATTAACTTGTGTAGTCATTGTTTTCATTTTTGATATTTTGAGCAACAAAATGATGATCCCTAATTCTAAGCATTTTCTATTGAATTTGAAAATAAAGTTTGATTTCAATTAATGAGCCAAATATGAAATAAAATTATATAGCTATTAGAAAACTAAGAACAAGATAAAAATATAAGAGAAGTAATAGAGAGAGTCAAAACTTGAGTGTGTAATTTTATTATAACAATGAGCTCTATATATAGAGTTACAATCTAAATATGATACGCTCTTCTAAAGTAAGTGAGATTTATCTAAGTATTCTAAAAAGACTAAATAGATATTAATAATTATCTCATAGTTTTAAAATACTCCCCTTTGATGAGTATTTACAATAACTGTCTCCTTAAAAACCTATTTTTGTAATAATTGCAATGAGATAAAATAGCAAACGTGCAAATAATTATAACTAAGTTGAAGAATATATATTTGATGACTACAGTAACATGCTCTTCATAAGTCTCATACATATAAGAATATTTTTTTGAAGATAAATGTCTCGTAGGTTATGAACATTCATTATATAAAGAATTGTTGACCCATAGTTAACTTTATCCTTATAGTTTTAATCATAGCAAACAAGCTAGTCTCATTTCTAACGATTGAATTTAAGTGATTATAGTTTTCAAAGCATTCAATGTTAAAATTGAAGGATCGTTGCCAAAAGATCTTTATCAAAACTATCATATTTCAAATTGGACTCCCAATGAAGGCTAAGATTGAAGTCAAGCATTCAAGTCATATCTTTCAAGACAAGAGCTTAAAAGCCCAACGTCAAAGAATGGTCATAAACTAGATGCTCTTATTCATTTGTAGAAGTATTCATGCTTCAATCTTTGCCAATGATTGATTAAAGCTCTAAAAATAATTTTATGCACAAAAATTATTTTGATTATCACTTGCATAAGATGTTTTGATCAAAGGCAAAATTAATTTTCAAAGTGATACTAGAGCTTAGATCGTATTTTAAGATATCACTTACCTTGAAAAATGATTGGATATCGCCTTCCAAAAGTCTACATTTTCAATCCATTTAAGTCCGATCAAAAGAAATTCGGTGAAGGTGGACTTCCGAAAAGTGTAACAGTCTAATTTTTTGAACGTTCTGATGTCTAACGTCCTCTTGCATCCGAACATGTGATAAACGTTCGGACTTGTCTGATCTCCCAGCAACTTTTGCCTTTTTAACTCTATAAATTACCTCACCTTTTTCATTCATTGTAGGAGCTTTTAAGTGCATTAAAGGGAGAAATATTTGAGCAAAAATCATTTGTGCTCACATCTTCATCTACTTATTCATACTGAAAAATTTTGATTGATCGAATCAAATTTTAAAGTTTTCTCATCAAATATTTGAGCTATCATTTATTGTTATTCATTGAATTGTTATTCTCTCTTAGTACTTAATTCATTCGTATCATTTATTAAGAGAGAATCTTCATTGTAGAATCATTATTCAAACTTGTGTCACATTGAGGACCATTGAAAGCTCAATATTGTATAAAGATTGATGCTCATTGTTTGTAAGTTGCTAGAAGCGTTATAAGGTTTGGATTGAACAATAAGTCAATAAATATAATAAAAAGGTCGTGATGGAGAGCTTTGTAATGGAGGATGTATATAATTGATTTGGTTTAAACCTCCACAATTATATCGTTTGTACCCTCTCTTCCCTTTTACTTACAAGTATTTCATCTACGCTTATTATTGGATTGATTTTTTTTTTTTTATTAAACTTTGAAAAATGCTCTGACCTGAGCTATGCAACAACGAGATCCCCCTTGATCCTTGCTGGATAAATCCATTTTACCTATTCTTGATTAGTTATTCTCAAGCTTTCGATTGATAATAGAGTAAGTTGCCCATTTTTTAAGACTTTACAATCTTGAGTAATGGCTAACATTAATTTTTAAAATATTGAGGGCATTCTACAATTCATCATCCCTTCTTTGATGTTACATATTATAACTATTGGACAGGTAGAATGATGATACACATACAATCAATAGGCTATAATATTTTGGAGGTCATTGATTTTTGTTTTTATAGGCCCACAAAAGTTATCTCAAAACCTAAAGAAGAGTATGATGAAGAGGATAAAAAATGTTTCTTTAAACGCTAGAGCTAAGAACTTACTCTATTGTGCTATAGATGAAAATTAATTTAATTGTATTAGTACATGTGATTTTGCATATGATATTTGACATGTATTACAAGACAGTCATGTCAATACTAGCAAGGTAAAAGAAACTAAGGCTATGTTTGATAGCCACTTATTTTCTAGGAAAAATGGAAAACAAATTCTAACTTCGACTTTTGGCTTTTTTGATTGACAAAATTTTCTAAGGAATTCGTTTTCCACCTTTGGCCGCCACGTTAGCATTTTCTAGCTTTTCTTGAATTCGAATTCTCACCATATTCATTTTCCAGGTTACTGTAGCATTTTTTTATTTTTTTGTGTTAGCCGTGGAAACAAATTCTAAGAATTATTGTAAAAAAATATTTCCCTTTAACTAACAATTTTCATGTAAAACAAAGTCAAACGAATATCAAAAGATAGTTGATTTTCTAGATTTTTTTGGTTGACAATTGAAACAAATTTCATCCCCAATATCAGTAAATTCTATCCCTTTAATCGACAATTTTCATTTAAAACAAAGCCAAACAAACACTAAAAAACAATTTTATTTCAACATTTTCCACGTGGAAAATTATATCAATCAAACACAATAATTTACAATTCTTAGGAAAACAATTTTTAGGTAATTCAATTTCCTGAAATTCGTTTTCAATTCAATTCAGTTTCATCTTTGTAATCAAACGGACCCTAAGATAAATTTCTTAGTTAAAGATTATGAAAATTTCTTCATAAAACAAAATGAAACAATTGTTGACATGATCACTCATTTTATCAGCATCGTTAATTATCTTAAAGGATTTGATTGAAAATTTACTAAAAGAGAACTTGGGAGGAAAACGCTTAGGTCTTTCTCGAAAAATTGGAGCTTAATGAGGATGATGATAGAAAACACAAAATTCATCAACACATATCCATTAGAGGAATTCTATGGAACTTTGATGACCTATGAGCTCAATCATGCCGAGACAAGGGAGAAAAAAAGAAAGAGAAAAGAAGAGGAAATGAATGAGCCTCCAAAATGCCAAATTACTTTAAAATCACCAATTGATGAAGGTACATCAAGTCAAAACATAAGTGATGAAGAACTTGATGATTTTGTCCTCATTGTTAAGAAATGGAGAGGCTTTCACAACAACCGACGGTTCCAAAAGAAAGAAGAAGCATTCTTTGTTAAAAGGACAGTCATGCTTCTTCTATAGTTGTGACAAACTCGATCACAAAAGGACAGCATGTGCCAACAAGAGGAGATTTTCCAAAAAGAAAGCTCTCCAAACAACTTGAGATGAAAGTGATGATGAAGATCAAAAATAAAATTAAAATCAAGATGAAACTGCCAACATGTACTTCAAGGCCATTAGTATGGAGGTAAATTCAAATGATAATTGTTCATATAATGACTTATCTAGTTCTCATGATGGAATGCTCGAAGAATTTGAAAAACACGCTTCAAATCATTCTATTTCAAGAATAAGCATTCTTTGTTAAAAGATGAAGTAAACAAAATTTTGGAAATACAAAATGATTTAGAACAAGTTAATTACAAATCTTTGATTGAACAAAATTCTTCTTTAATAGAAAGAAGTAAGAATTTAACTAAAGTTGTTTAGAAGTTTACTCAATGCAATAAAAAAAAGTAAGAATAGAAGTGTGTTTTCAATAAAGGAGGAATTGGATACAAACATTTTTTGAAACAAAAATCTCTCAAAAATATATTTGTCAAACGATCAAATTCCTCTTTTTCAAATATTACACGTAGTTTTTGTATTAAAGATGAACATATTATTTTTTATTGTTTAACTAGAAAGATGTTGTACTTTCAAAGCAAACATAAGTGGATTCAAGAGTTCACTTGAACTAGCTACCAATGATCCAAAGTTGTATGAGTACCAAAGATCAAAATTAAATTATTTATTGTAGATATTGAAGAAGGTAAAGAGCAAATGGTTCTTGGATAGTGTATACTCAAAGCACATGATCGGAGATCAAGCTCTATTGTCAACCTCAAAAAGAAAGATGGAGGTCTTGTCACCTTTTGGAGATAATGCCAAAGAAAAGATCATTAGTATTGAAAATATTGATAATCACTCATCTCCTTCTATTGAAAATACTTTATTAGTAGATAGCCTCAAACCTATCTTGCTTAGTATTTGTCAATTATGTGATAAATTTTATCATATAAAATTTTGATTCTTCTAAATGCTTATTGAGGATACTACATTAAAAGAGGTTATGCTAGGAAGCCAAAGTGAAGACTAGAAAATATTGGAGCGAAACAATCAACCTATTGATATTGGAAGACCCAACGGATTCAACTAAAACATTCTGAAGCTACAAAGATAGTTATTAAATCGTTAGCACCGCATAAAAAATAAAAAAGACCCGGGGAATTGACTATTAATGCTAATCCATTAGTTCTATATCAGAAATACTGAATTTGAAGGTGAAGAAAAATGTTTATCAAGTCTAAAAGTTGATACGTGGTTGTAGACTTATTTTCAAAAATTTCCAAAATTGTTTTGTAAAGGATTACTAACTTTGAAATTTGAAAAAGATAAAATTTATGATGCATGTCAATTTGAAAAATAAGTAAAGAGCTCTTTCAAACTCAACTAATATTCTTCAACTAAAAATCCTTCACAATTTCTTCATATGAATCTTTTTGTACTATCAAGAATGGCAAGTTTAAACCCCCCAAGGCACATCCGAGTTGGTGGAACAATCACTTCGCTGGGACGCTGAAAGCAAGGGTGGGGAGTTCGATTCCTGGAGTTAACACTGGGAGCCATATGGAGAGGAAGCCATTGGTGTGAACAAACGCCCAGTGAGGAGAGCTCTCTTTGCGGAAGGAGTCCAAATGAGTTGTGGGAACTTGGGAGCCAACAAGGGCACATCCTGCGATTTACCTCCCTGAGCTGCTGAGGGGCCGGAGGTTCAGGGACAAGGATCTGGTCGGACGCAAGCCCGGACACCTTGTAAAAAAAAAAAAATAATAATAATAATGGCAAGCTTAAATGGTAAACATTACGCTTTCGCCATTGTCATTGACTTTTCTAGATTTACTTGGGTCCTATTTCTTAACCTAAAGCATGAAGCTTTGAATGTATTTATTTACACTTCTGTAAAAAGGTTCAAAATGAAAAAGGATACACTATTACAATTATAAGAAATGATCACGGCGGAGAATTTGACAATATTGCATTTGATAATTTTTGTAATGATAATAGATATGAATATATTTTTTCGGCTCCTAGAATTCTTCAACAAAATGCTTAGTAGAAAACAAGAATCACACATTGCAATAAATGACTCCAACTATGTTCAATAAAAATAGCTAACCAAAATACTTTTGGGCTAACGCCGTTAACAACGTTTGCTTTATTGTAAATAGAATTTTTGTTTTTTAAAATTTAGGGTTATTAGTATTAACAAGACACACCATATTAATTGTATAGTCTGAAAATTATTCTCATAAATAGCTCATGTTTTGTAGGAACTAAAATTAGATTTTTAGTAAATTTTGATAAAAATTGATTAAATATATGATTGAAAAGTTGTGGGTCCCATAAAATGTGTAATTAAAATTAATTGTTAACTTTATTTAGATTAAAATCTTGATTTTAATTCATCTAAAAAAAGGGCATAATTTAAAATTTAATAGTAATTTCACAAATTTCAAGTTGTAAACATCATACAATCATCTAATAAATGTAAGGATGGCAACGGGGCGAGTTCGGGGCGGGGTGGGCCTCGTCTCACCTAAGCCCCCCTCGCCTTAGACGGGGGCAACTTTTTGCTCCGTTTAATTTTTTTTACATTTCAAAATTTCGAGTTATGTTATTATTAAAGAATAAAATACAAATTCAAAATTGATTTTTAACGGATGAATTATTTAGAAATAAAATTATTTTTAATCTTTTTTTTTTCCCTTCACGGATGCCTTGTGATAGGGCGCTCTGCCTTACATCGCCTTGCCAACCCGTTTGGGGAGGGCCTTGTCGGGGCGAGACGGGACAGATTTTTTGTCATCACTAAATAAATGTATTATATTTATTAGATACAAATAATAACTAAATGTTTAACATTGAGGGTGATAGGTCCCATATATCCCTAATTAATTTTCAAGATTACAAGATTTAGTCCCCAACATTATTTTAGTGATAGTCAATGACTAATTTATAATACAGAGAACAAGCATTGCATGTGAATTTGTTGGATTGAAAAATGTTCTAGTTCTTCATTAAATGTTCTTTTGAATTCTCATTTTGCATCATCATTGATCTAGTGATGATCAAATTGGACATCCCAAACAACAAAGTGTTAGTCATTAAACTTCTAACTCAATATAATGCTTATTTTAATTGTACTAATATCAATACAGTGTACCATTTAAGAACAATGTAAACTTTGTAGGTTTCTTATTTATTTAGTGAAGAAGAAATTACTAACCTCAATATCACACAATATTGATTCTTTTAGAACTCTGACTAGATTTGTAATCTTATTTTTTTTTTTCGAGATTTGTGCTATTTCAGGACACAACTTATATATTCTAGAATTGGGACTTATAAAATTTTGTTCTTCTGGAACAATACCACAATATTTTTCTCTTTAAATAATGTATAAACTTGTTCTTTGGGATGAAAATATTCCTCTATAACATTGATCTACATTATATTGTATTCTTAAAAAATAATTAAATAATATTCTTTCGAGATATTTTAATGTCCGAATTTGTGCTTCTCCAAGAGCAATTATTGTTTTTGGATGAATGATAATTAATTAATAATAACCAAATATGCTTTAGAAATACTAGTTTAAAATTTAAAATCCAGGAGTAATAATACGATATGGCTATAAAATGTTAATATTTATAATGTTTTACTTCATCTGTAATAATTATTTAATATTCTACCTAAATAATGATATAAAATAAATTTATGCTTTTTATGGAACATATAAATCATTATTAAAATATTATTAGATTTACAAAACTTCTCAAATCATGGAGTAGATCTTATAAGATTCGTCAATCGAGATCAAATGATATTTCCTTGAAATACTAACACAATATTTTATATCAAAATTTGAGGTTCTTCAAGAACACAAAATATTCTTCAAAAATATTAATAAATAAAGAATTGTGCTTATACTAAAGTAATACAATATTCTTTTAGAATATAGATTTGTAGAAATTTATTTGTATATTTTGCAATATTCTTCTATAATATTTAAATATTTGAAATCATGCTTTGTTCAAAACAATAACTGATAATTCTTCTAGCATTTTAACTTAATATAAATGTATGCTTCTTTTGAAATAAAAGGTCAATTCTTTTGAAATTTTGAAATGAAATTAAATATTCTTCAGAAATAGGTGAAATTCTTTCACAATAGTATAATGTTGTGCTTTTTCGAGAGCAACAATACATTATATATAACAATTAAATATGTACAACTAATAGATTGTACGTTGTGATCAATTATAACATAGAAATCGAAAGCAAAAATTAAATATGCACAGTGTAATGATTATAATCTACACATAACAATGAATTAAAGAATAATTAATTGAAACAATATGTAATTCTTATACCTAACAACCAACTCAAAAGAATTTATAAACTTGTGGATAGGAGTTATAGGTTCTCTACGTGGCATTTCAAAATATGTATTTTGATATTAGGACTACCGATTAATGAAATTTCTTTAGCAAGAAATTGGCTACTGTTTTCAAGTAAATATTTCTCACAAATGTACCATTAGATTTTAATCTTAATAGTTAGATTTGAAGAACAATGAGTTGTGAATGGTCTCTCGAAATTTCATGTGATCAACCCCTAAAATGCTGATATATCAACGTTTTGATCACAGTTATGCAACTATCTAGATCTTGCGAATTTTTGCATTATTAATCTTGAATTTTCTCTTCATTTTGGATGACTTTCGTGTTGATAAATGTTATAAATTTTAAAAAGAAAAGAGAGAAATTTAAAATGAGAGAGAGAGAGAGAGAGAGAATCAAGCTTGTAATTTTATTATAACTATGAACACTATATACAGGGTTTCAAATAAGAGTTGCAATCACAATATGATACGCTTTTCCATAGTAAGTAAAACTTATTTAAGCATTCTGTTAAGACTAAATAGATATAAATAATGGGTTGTGTTTGGTGTACATAATTTGGGTACATAGAGCACAGACTTCACATGAGGTGGACCTGCGCGAGGGTGTAGTAGATAAAATGTTAAACTATATCTTAAATACATATTATTGGACATGATTAATGATAAATAAAATTTTAACAATTTTTCTTTTCTAATATCATCCGATTCTATTGGTCTATATCATCAGTATATCATACATTACCAATAAAAGTAAACCACAAAATAGAAATAATATTTGATTCTATTTTTGGTACAGTTTACTACAAATAATATGTTCCATTCTTTTTCCAATTTCCATGAGATATGATAAATAAATTATTGTAAAACTTGTATCATAGTTATTGCAAGGATAGCATTGTCGGATTTCAACTCTTTAAAGAAAAATGATGGATCCATAAAACAATAGGGGAGAATTTTGGTATTTTTTTCCCCTTTTGAAGCGTAAATTTTAGATATTATCCCTAAGGTTTCTAATAATTGGAGAGACGACCTCATCTTTTTTCAAAAATTATACAAATCTCCCTTATTTCAAGTTTTGAATAATGTTCCCATGATGTTTATGAAAATGTAAGAGACATCCCATCTCTTTTAAAAATTACAGACTTTGATCTTTTCAATTTTTGAGTAATGCATATATTTCTTGAGGTTTATGACAATTTCAAAGGCACTATCCCTTTCTGAAAATTACATAAATCTCTCTTTGATAATGATGTAATGCGTAAAATACCATATTAACACTTCTAGTTTTATCCACAGCAAAATACTATTTGAACAATCAATTCTTCAAAAATATTTCAAAGTTCAATAAATTTGAATAACTCTACGGGGAACACAATAGAGGGATTCTAGTTGTGATTTAATCTTATACGAGTACTAAGAAATTTGATACTTGTGAGAGATATACACTTTTTCTTTGAACATGATAAATTACAGCATTACATTTTCTAAATATTCATAAGTTTACAAATTTATAACTAGTTTTTCTCCTTTATCATTTAATAGAATGTTGTCAAGAAAATGAAATTGTTAGTGATCGATCAAGCAGAGTTTATATAAACACTATAGATACATTTTATTAAATTTTTGTGTTCGACACTTTCTTAATAGAATATCATTCTATCTTCTGAGTGAAAGAACTTGACATGTGTTGTGCTAATTACTTTGTCATATGTAAATGTATTTTGAGTGTCTCAAATCATGATATATCTGCTGATTGCTTTGGAGGAATCGATAGTATGAATTATACTTTGTTGTTCATTTGATTAGAAGTATTAAAAGATGTTAAATGATCAATTTGAGTATTACTACTGTTGACCCCAAAAAGTGCGCTAACAAATGCTGGTCCCACCCGCGCTTGCGTGGGCGAATGTCCAACACGCTAAGACACGTGGACTGTCTAAAACGAGCAGTTCAAAGGGGCGTGGGAGTAACCCAACGATGCGGGACGGTGACGTTCGGAATCCGGCGAGTTATTCGTAATCCGATTGTACAATAATTACCAACTGGTGCTCGTAAATGTATATGTAAAAGTGTATAAACTCGATTTGTATATCGCAAGTAACTGAGAGAGAGTTGAGTAAATGTAGTCTTTAGTATTGATTCTTGCCTTAGCCTTTGACATTACACAATGGAAGTATTTATAGTGATACATATGAAATGGGAGCCCTTGGATGAAGTGGTACGTGGACTCATCTCTTTAGTTCAAACGTCTTTTCCTAGGTATGGAACTTGACTTGCTAGCTTACGGCGCATTTATTGCTTGCGCAGGTCCTCCATACTAGTGACAAGACTTGACCTTTATGTTTGTGACAAACGTTCCATCAGTCATTCGAATAAGATCTCTGAGTAGGCGATCTCTTGGGAGAAGTGACTGTGGAGGAAGCTCCTTGTGGTTAAGAGGCTCGTGCATCAGCTTCGGGGCTTCGACCATTTGATAAATACTTCCACCTGAGGATGGGCCTTGGTAGTTGGACTTCAACAGACTCGCATACATCAGATCGAGGAGCCTCGGCGGATGGACCTCGGCTTGAAGCACTTTGGATATAACCCACCTCGGCAGGAACGCCACGTGGATCAGGATGAGTGGGCCATTGGCCCAGGTGGGTAGGATAGGTGTGCCAACACGCAACAATAGTCCCCCAAGTCCAAGTATAATCATTAATGTAATGCGTGTACTTTAATGGAGTAAAAGTTGAAAGAATTTTTGAACCCAAATAATAGTCCCCCAAGTCCAAGTACAGATAGTTATATCATGGTTGGAGTTTGAGAAGTGTTGCTGTGGGTGAGCGATGAAGTAGGCGAGGTGTTTGAACTCTGAAGATGAGCCGAGGTGGTTGAGTAGCCGAACCTGCGAGGCTTTGATGTTGAATGGCGAAGATAGAAGCTGAGGTGGTTGAGGAACTGAACCTGCGAGGCTTTGATGCTGAATGGCGAAGATAGAAGTCGAGGTGGTTGAGGAACCGAACCTGCGAGGCTTTGATGCTGAATGGTTAAGAGGAAGCCGAGGTGATTGAGGAACCGAACCTGCGAGGCTTTGATGCTGAATGGCGAAGATAGAAGCCGAGGTGGTTGAGGAACCGAACCTGCGAGGCTTTGATGCTGAATGATTAAGAGGAAGCTGAGGTGGTTGAGGAATCGAACCTGCGAGGCTTTGATGCTGAATGGCGAAGATAAAAGTCGAGTGGTTGAGGAACCGAACCTGCGAGGTTTTGATGCTGAATGGTTAAAAGGAAGCCGAGGTGGTTGAGGAACCGAACCTGTGAGGCTTGATTCCTGAATGGCGAAGATAGAAGCCGAGGTGGTTGAGGAACCGAACCTGCGAGGCTTTGATGCTGAATGGTTAAGAGGAAGCTGAGGTAGTTGATGAACCGAACTTGCGAGGCTTGATTCCTGAATGGCGAAGATAGAAGCCGAGGTCTAATGGTAATGATTTTGCGTTGGCTACTGTGCCAATGATTTGATGTTTTGTGCTTGTTTTCGAGGAAAAGTGGCTGAACCATTACGACTTCCAAGGTGCTGCTGTCGTCGAATTAAAAATGCAATTATGAGGGCAGCTGACGCTTCTAGAAGCAGACGCCATGGAGAGGTGCGTGGGAGGCACGCATAGATCTGAAGCGTAGGATTTAAAAACCGTTTGAATTCAACGCCTCGGATTGGATCTGAAATTGAGGGCTCGGATTGACTGAGGTTTGATCTGACGGCTGGGGTTCGTCTTGGACCTTTATAAAAGGCGGAAAAATCCCAATTTTCAGGATTTTGAACACTTTGCACTCTGAAACTCTCTCAAATCTCCAATTTTTCCGGCGTTGAGGTTGACTGTGATATTAAATTCCGGCCAATCTCCGTTTGTGTCGAATTCCCTTAGGTATTGTTTGCATAAAAAACCCTTGTTACTGTCTTTTTACTGACAAAATTGTGTCCACTTCGGGTAGGGAGCTTGTTGCAGTGGCGTCTTTAGACTATGGGGTCGGTCATGGGGGGATGTCCGAGGTGGATAGGTATGCCATGGCCGAGGAGCCTGTAGATTATACCCAGGAGTGGGGGGCTTCTAGAGTGCCCTCGAATATGACGGGGAAGAGGTTGGGAGAACTTAGGGAGAGGTACAGTGTACCCCATAACATAGAAATGTTAGTCCCTGAGCCGAACGAGCGGGCCTGCTATCCAAGGCCCCGCTGCGTGGCCATGAGTGAATACCTGTTCAAGCCAGGTATGCGTCTTCCTCTGCACCCCTTCTTTAGGACGGTGCTTAGGAAAGTCATTCTATCGCCGACCCAGGTTCTGCCGAATGGGTGGAGCCAGCTGGTCGGCTTGTACTTCCTGTGGAAGGAAGTGTCACTTGGGGAGGACATGCCTCTTCATGTGTTTATGACCCTGTTCCAGCCCCGGGTAATTGGGAAGGAGTCAAGGGGTGGTACTACCTCACGCCTTGGGGGCTCACGCACCCTTTGTGGTGGGACTTTCTTCCTCTATCAAGGGGTGGAAGGAGTCCTGGTCTTGGGTGCGAGGTAAATGGCAGGCAGTGGAGGGTGACAAAGCCCTGTCATGCACAGTGCTGACCCAGTACTACGAAGCTCGTGAGTCTCCCTACCTCTGCTTATCTTTTGAAGTCAGAATATGAATTCGTCTAACTGTTGGAGGTTCCTTTGTAGATAGTAGTACGAGGTTCGAGCTCAGCAGGGAGGAATTCGAGGTGATAGAGGACATTTACAAGAGGCCTCTGAAGCTTCGGCACTTCGATCACTTAATTGATAGAAGCAGATACTTTTTGGACTTCGAGCTGATGGCCTCCAGAGGTATGAGGCCCCAATACTTTATCCCTTGTTTTTATCCTTATTGTTTTTTATACTGATGCCGATCTGACCTATTGAGCAGATAAATTCAAAAAGAGGGAGTACCCAACTCCGGACATGGCCTCTATCTTGAAGGCCACGTCACTGCGAAGGCGAGGCCCCTGAAGCCTGGGTCCAGCGGGGCAAAGGAAGTCCGAGGCAGGGTTGAGCGCATGTCCAAGGACTGTACTCCCAGGGCTTCGGAGGAGGCAACTACTCAGAGGCCAGGGAAGCCTAAGGAGCCTCTGAGCAAGGAGAAAGTCCCTGAGGAGACTAAGAAGAGGAAGCTGGTGCACATCTCCAGCTCAGCTGGCAAGTTTGGGACCTCTGTGTCCCATAGGGCCGAACAGACTGGAGAGCCGAAACTTCTTGCTGCAACCTCCAAAGCCATCAAAATGGAGATGGTAAGAGAGGTAGAGGCCGAAGAGGCTAGAGTAGAGGCTGCAAGGCGAGCTGCAGAAGCCGCCGAAGAGGAGGCAGCAAAGGAGAAGCCAGTTCGGGAGAAGGGGAAGTCTCCAAACTTCCTAGCTGGGAGGGAGGATGAGCTGGCCCCAGCCTTGGTGGAGGCTCTCCTTGAGGAAATCAGAAGTGCCACCGAGAGCTTTTACAAGTTCTGGATAGAGAGGTGGCAGCTGCATGCCTCGTCTTGTGATGCCACCGACTTGACAAGGGCACTGGTGAGCCAAAGCACCCGGACCTTTGGCCTCGCGCTCGAATACAGGGAGGCCTTGAGCGAATTCCAGACAAGAACCCACGCCTCGAAGGGGAAAGCTGCCTCCCTTGCAGAGGAGGTTAAAGCTACTAAGGCCGAGGCCGAAGAAGCCAAGGCCCAGAGAGTTGAAGAGGTGGCGAAGCTTGAGTCTGCTCTGGCCCAGATTGAGACCTTAAAGAAGGAAGTGTATGAGTCACAGTGCGAGGTGGACTCCTTGACAAAGAAGGTGGAGGTCTCCAATGAGCACCAAAAGGTGACTGCTGAGGCTCTTGAGAAGGCGAATCTCTCCTTGGCCGGTGCTCGAGATGCTTATCAGTTTCTTGAAGGCCAGGCAAAGTGGTACATGAACAACACCTCTGTTGCCAGAGAAGAGGCCCGAACTACAAGGGAAGAGGTGGTGAAGGAATACATCGCCAATTTCCACACTACAGAGGAGTATAAGAGCTTCAGCTTATACTGGAGGAACTTCGCCTATGCCGAAGTGCT